>NW_008239110.1:5249754-5265781 GCF_000691975.1 Corvus brachyrhynchos
TAGTGAAAGAAGGAGGGAGCTGTAATAGGGAAGCATGACACCTGAAATGGGCTTCGCTGTCTCAGACCATTTGTTGAAAAACGCACTTTGAAGTTAATCACGTTACTTTCACCTCAATAACCAGTGTAGACCCTGAATGTTTAATTATGCTACTGGTTTTATACCTAATCAATCTTTTTCATTAAAATCCAGTGAAGCAGACAACTGAGATAATTACTGAAGAATCATCTTAATTAAAAATTTTAGCTTCTAATTAAGAGTCATTGTTTACCTCATCAGAAAGCCATTAGGATTCAGGACAAGGTTGCCCTGTTCATTATGTTTTCACCTTTTTTTTTTTTCTTTAAAGCTTTGGGCAAAAAGAATGATACAGGATTTTATGTTAAAAAAGGAATTATTATAGTTGTCCCATGAAAAGGGAGAATATATATGAGCCAGGGTCACCATTTTTCAAAAGCCCCATAGCATATTTACATTCACAGTAATTGCAGAATATGTTTGCATATAAATTGACACTTCCTTGGTTCTTGAAGATAAAGAAATGTCTATACTCTAAATGGACATGACCACCTAAATTATTTCTTTATTGCTTTCCAGCTACAGTGAAGATAATTTTGAAAGCCCTCAATCCTCCTATCCTGCAATCAGAAACTTCTTTATGCTCTTCACTGTTGTTTTCACATTGAAGCCTGCTTTAACATCAGAAAAGCCCAATCAGGCCCTTCAGCTGGGGATTCAGAACTGCATAGCAGTCAAATGCCGCCACTGAAGATGTGCAGCTTCAACACACTCACACTCACTGCAAGGCATCAGCACCAGCTCTTGAGATGTGATGATGCTTCAACTGACAGAATTAATCAGGGAAAATTATTATCCAGTCCTAACTGGATTCAGTTGCAGGTACCTCCTGTATATATATATATATGGATATGTATATATATATATATATATATGAATATATATATATGTGTGTGTGTGTGTGTATATACATACATATGTATATATCTCCCTGTGGGAGGTTTTTTCCACCTTCACCCCAGCAAGGAAACTTGTAAAAATTGTGATGATATCATACTAAAAGAGTGAGTTCAGACATTTGAAATGCTAAACTAAACATGTATAGCTGGAATGGTTGCTAACAAGCACTGACCATCTGCTAAAGACAAAGCAAACTATGTTAGGATAAGCACTAAACCAAAACCAAACCTATTTTATAGAAACATCTTGTACCATGTATTAATTTATTTACTTCTAGTGGCATTCTGCAGGACACTGTATAAAGAGCAACACAGATCTCCAGTTATTAGTATTTCTAACACTTTGGAAAATTACTGACCCATACTTCCCACAGGGAACTGAGAATATAGCATTAAAAGTAAGAAGAATTGGTTTTTGTGCAAGTTCTTTGTAACTGTTAAAGTAGGTGAGGGTGTAATGAATAGCTGCCAGGAAATTCATGTAAATCTTTCAGGTACCACTGGGGTTATTAAGTTAAGTAACAATTGCCTCTATGAGTAGTAATGACATTTGCCAATAATAGAATGCAACCAGTTATGGTTCAGGAAAAAGTACCAGATTATTGTTTTAAGGAAGAGAGTGAGACCAAGAAAACAGAAGACATGTAAGAGAAACCACACAGGAGGATAAATAGCAGCAGCTCCTAGCTGATTTTAGACAAGAACTCAGTTGTGCTAGCTAGTGCCAGCACTTCTTAATCAGACACACTTGCTCTAACCTTATAATAAAGTCTGATTGCAGGAAGCTGAAACAGTTCTCACTCCTCTCAACAGGCAATTGGAGCCCGCACACCTGAGTGGCAGTCAACCAGCTGTACTACGGGCACACCAAGACACAGAGACTCTAGGGGTCTGAAATGCCAGCAGGCATATATTTGCCTGGGAAACACACAGGAGAGAGACAAGTTAAGCCTACAGCTGCACCTGGGTGACGTCACTGAAGTTTCAGGTGACCTATTCTAAAATTTAGATCTTCACCATAATTGTCACATGCTGACTGTACAATTTCCAGGGCACAGATATTTCTATTACACTATCACTGAACTCACCAAAATCTCTTGCCCAGTAGTCTCAAGCCCTTTGGGGAAGACACATCCTGTAAGTGTGTTCAGATATCAAAGATCAAGTTCAAAACATTGTGCCCTCTGACTTGGGTGAGTAAGCAGGGGAAGATCCACACCACAGCACAGCCATAGGGAATTCAGATCTAATGCAACTTTTCACATTTCTGCTCGTAAGTAAATTTGGGATCTCATCACTGGGATCTTGGATGTAGGGGAAGGAGAACCAAGAGTGAGAACAAATCAGTCACTTTAAGAACTAATTAAGTCCCCTAACTGCTGAAACAGCCTTGTGACCTCTCATCTGAAAGGTGAAGCGAATCATTTCTTTCCAGTCAAGGTTTGGGTGCTTGCCTAGCCATGCTGGAGAAAGGAAGATTTTCAGTACTGTATCTGTGGGAGCTCAGACACCTCTTCGCTTGATTCTTTTGATGCTCAGTTGTCAGCAGTTCTGCCTCCCTGTGCACCACAGGGGAGCCTATCTAATCTGCTTTTAGTCCAGAAACTTTCTATTTATTAAGTTAACAAAGGCTAGTCCTTGTAAAGCTGAACTCTATCCACATCACAGAATTGGCTGTGAGTCACTTTTAGTGGTCAGTTTATATTGTGCCTCTATAAAGCCTTTATTGTAGTTACTAATGAAAAACACATGCCAAAATAGTTACTTATTACAGCTGTAAGAAAGTGACATAAAGCAGTCACAGTGCCTTGCCATTGAACCCATAATAAATTTCAGGCCACCATTTTAATTGGTGCAACTAAATTAATTTATCACTTAATTATTTGTCAATTTATGGAGAAAAGTGATTTTGTATTTGTTACTGATCAAGGTTGCAGTGGCTAGAAAGCCAGAGATTTAAACATAAAAACTCCTGTCTTTGCTGTACCCACCCACTGTAAAAACTGTTTTAAAAATTATCTGTTTACCCAAGGAACCAAATCTCAGAGGTTCTGAAGTGCAAGAGTAGCCAAGAGCAGTTGTAAGGAGTCATAAGGTAGATGTGAAGATTTTCTAGGCTGGGAAAATGTATTTACAGTTAGGGTAGGAGAGCAAACATTCTCCATCCCAGTTTTTGCTATCCAGGAAACCCTGAGACAAACATCACAAGAAAAAACTCAGTCTTCTAAGCATTCAGGCTACTTGAGCATACATAGCTACAGATCCTCATGTCCACCCAACTAATAAACTCACAGAGGGATTTTATGAAGTCTGAGTAACACTTAAAATTTTATCTGCATGAGGCACAGGAACTGAAAATGCCCACATTTGCTCTGTTCCTGGGGCTGGTTTGCTCGGCTGGTGGCAGGCCCGTCTCTGGGACAGTGATGGCAGTGCCCACAGCACAAACAGGTAGTTTTCCTTAGAGGAACACAAGGTTTGGCAGAAAAAGAACCGCAGGGAATTGCTAGCCAGCAGCAGCCTCTGCTGCTAAGTGAATAAAAGGTTAGTAATAAAGAAACATCTCCTCAAAGGAAACCTAGCTCGAGTCAATATGCTCTTGAGACAAGTATAAGAGCAGCACTCGCTTAGGTCAGTTTGAGGAAGGGGAAGTACGGAAAGGTCTCTGCCTACAGAAAAAGTGGGCTGTAGTTATCCTTTCTGTGGAAAGCTGATGGACTTTTCATTTAAGGGGCAATATCACCTGCCTGCAACACTGATGGCGGCCTGGGGAGAGACAAAGTGCGTCAAAACCAGTCCATGCATGACCTTTCTTGCCTTCAAAGCCAAGTGGCTACAAAGCCATGAAACAGAGTAAGAAAAGAGATAATGAGGAGCTACAGGTAAACAAGCATCTTAATGGATGCAGGAAAGCCTCAAAAAAACCCTTCAAAACTACCAGAAAGGCATTTGTAAATTATATCCCAGAAAGAGAATAAAAAAAGAGACAAGCTAAGCTCTAGACCTGAGCACTCTGTGAGTGTGAATGGCAGCAGCAGGATACAGGAGGTATTTGCGACACATAGCCTGGGAATAGAGTGCTAAAGGGAAACTGTCAAATGTCTAGATTTCATTCAGACTAGAACAAAAGAAAAAATAAAAATTAAAAATAAAAAACAACCAACCATTTAGCAGTGGGACTGAAAGCTTCAAAAATCAATAACCTTGGCAATACACAGTGGAATCCACAGAAAGACCAGTTCAAGGCAGAGGAAATTAAGAGATTTACTGACATGTTGGAGGGCATGGGACATTTGGAAAGACAATGAAGAACTCAAACTATCACTGAATGCAGTGCAGTGGTGCATGCAGAGCAATGCATGTCAGGAGCATTATGGCCAAAGTGGGAGAGCAGCTCCAGCATGCAGCATAATTAAGTGTAATTGGAAAGGTGGAGGAATCCTCAGAATAGGTTAGCTTGATTGCTACAAGTAATAAAAAAACAAACACATGCTGGGCCGATTTGAAAGTGCAAAAGCTTTTGGGACCCACACACAGCTAAAACGGGGAAAATTGTACCACAGCCACCCTCCCAGATGTAACTTGCAAGAATTCCATAAAGGCTGGATTCAGTGCAGAGGAACAGGTACAGTCTACTCTCATCTGCCAGGGGAAGCTGAGGGATTCCTACTTCCATTACTGCGTCAGGAGGGAAGCATTCCTATACATTAGAAGCACTTTATATCTTAGAAAAGGGAATGAGATTAGAAGAGGGGAAATGATCCGATCTAATCCTCTGAGGAGAAAACATGCAAGAATTTAAGGCACCATCATCCATGAAAGAACTGAACCATGCTGAGGCTGTGAACTCCCTGTTAGTATTTACACAAAGATAAATAGAATAGAATAGAATAGAATAGACCAACTAGTAGTGAAGGAGATGGACAAAAGCATCCGAAATACAGAGGGTGACAATCACACTCTAGTGACTCAAATTAGAAGTCAAAGTAATAGAAAAAAATCCTGTAGCAGCTGTCCTGTCATGCAGCAGGATGATGGCCTATGAAAGAGAAGGGACAGATGTTCACTCACGCTTATGATTTGCCAACAGAAATAGGGAAGCACAGTGTGTAGATACCAGTGATTTCTTTTTAGTACAGTCATCAAGGCCTGAACGTCAGGCATCCGAGATATTTGGAGTAAAGAAAAATCAGGCTCTGAATGTGGGATATGAACAAGTCCAAAGTGGTTTAGAGAAAAAAACCCAAGGGATTCTAGAGAATATTTCCTCCAGTCATTCGGAAGGAAGTCGGTGAGGGACACTAAGATGAGGCACTGTACAAAAGGCAAAGAAGTGCGCAAGAACTTTCCAGAAAGATGTCACAGGTAACATAAATTCTCCTAGACTGTTTTATTTATGTAAAGTATCAGGGGAAAAAAACAGCAAGGAGGAAGCACTGATAGTTCATGATGCACCTAATAGAAGCTTGGCAGCAATTGGTGTGTGATTTATATGAACATAGGCAGAAACACTGCCTGCTGATACTTGATTACTGCAGTCGTTTTGTCAAAGTAGCTCAACTTAGAAACACATTATACAGCACTGCTGTGAGTCAGGCCACAGGAATATTCACCATGCATAGTATTTACAGCAAGCTAATTTGTAAGAGCAGCTTGCAATACATACCCAAAGTATTCTGAAAATTTGCAAAGAACAGTATTTCATACACACAACAAGCAGTTTGTATCACCTGCAGTCCAACAGAATGGCTGAAAACACACATTTGAGTAACTGAGTAGACATTACTCAAGACAAATGAAAAGGGGTTGAAATCCATGCTTCTATACAGTACAATAATCAAATAAATTTGTGGAGTTTTGTTAGTACTGATGCTAAAAGGGCAAGAAGCACCTTCTCTAAGAGAAGGTGTAACACCCACAGGTGCAAATTACCGGATAAAACAGAGTGTGGACAAAAAATAGTGGAAATTTCATTATGAAATGTCAGGCTTGTAAACCCATCACAGGAAACGTCAATGACATAATATCACGTCCAGGAAAAAAGGTGCAGTAACAGGAGGGTGAGACTATTTCTTCTGTAATAGATATAGATATAGATGGATATAGATATGTCTACTGTAATATAGAATACTACATCATCTGCAGTAAATAGCAGCACCCCACAAAGAATCTACAAAACCCATCAACCTGGCTGCTCAGAGGGAAATTGTCACTCTTGCTAAGGCACCTGCACAGTTTCCTCAGGTTACATATTTCCCACCTGCAGCTGATGGGTCTTCTGTTATCTGATCAGATCAGCTTTGCAAAACCTGTTGATATCCCCAGACAAATGCCACACTCTCACATGTAATGATCAGATTAATAGAAAATTAAATATGAAATAACACAGGAGTGGAGAGTAAGAGCATTCAGTACATCAAGATTCAAGTAGTAATTAAGAGAATACCAAGTTAATGTTAATTCATGCATGCCTCATTCTGTCCCAGCAGGTATAAGCACTACAAAAAATTTAAAGTGTTTCTTTTATTCCACACAGAAGTGACAAATCCGGGGCTGCTGCAGAAAGGGATTTGACCCAGAGGTGCTGTACCAACCACCCAGTTGTGAGGCATGTCCTGCTCTTCAAGGTTTGGAGTTTAAAGTTACCAAACAAAACAAAAACAGAAAGTTAAACAAAGGCATAACTTATTTACTTTGGGTCATGAACCACATCAGTATTAAAACTGGGACCTACACTAGCCCTCCTGAACACCAGTTGAGAGTTTATTCCTTAGATGTTGCGATGTAAGAAAAGTCAACCATTGCCCCACAGCTTGGACACACCCCAGGATGACACGAAGCCACCGATGGGGTTCCAAGGAGCACCAGAGTATTCATAGACAATAAAACCTTCCTCCCAAGGTCACAAGTGTTGCAAACTTCGTGGTAAAGCAAACTAAACCTGTTGGGAATAAACAGTCCTTGGGCTCATAGGCCTGTAACAGAATACTCAAATGTTACTTAAATCTTTAAAATAACGAGGATATAGTTTTTAATATCTAACTAATGCAAAGACTAGAGGATGATGCCTCTCCCTGGACAGTTATAAGCAATGACATATTTCCTATAATACTCTAACTGCAGACTGAATATGTAATAGATTAAAAGTACACTGAAAGAGATGATTAACACACAGTCCATTATGGGTTCCCTAAAGTAATATTTTCTGAAATATTAATATTTAATTATGTAAGTGGCAGCAGGCTGGAGGGTTTCCCTTCTGTCTTTTCAATGTTCTTCTTATCTGTCTCTAAAATATTAGAGATAATGAGAAATCATGTACCTGTGTAAACTCTAATAGGAGTAATATGAAAAAGCAGAACAGAAAAAGAAATAGGCCTCAAGCTGTTCATGGGGTCTCTGGTAATTGGAAGAGTCAATGGCGATATGATTCAAGAAAATACCTTCCCTGGAGAAGGAGACTGATTGTGCCACATTTTTACAGCAGCTAGCCAACACTAAGCAGGCTTTCCTTTGCATATTATTGGTGCCAGCCCAATGAGGCAGAAAATTGCATCGTGTCATTTAATTTCCCAATCTTTGTTTTCATTGTATTAATCTTTTGGCTTTACTTCACTTTATAATTTGAAGGCTCAGCAAGAAGCAAACCAAATGGAAATTCAGCTTACTTTCATGTCTAGCTGAATGTTCGTTGCAGTTTTGGAAAGTTTAATTCTGCGTAATCTCACCCATGAATAATAATCATCTGTTTTTGTATGCAGACATATTAGTGGTTATTAAAGACTGCCTTAAAAATTCCTGGGATTGTGCCCAAAAGTCAGTCACCAAAACATGATTAACAAATAGGTTACAGGAAGAGAGCAGATAGGTTTTTTCAACAGAACCTTTTCCCCTTAGGGTTATAGAAGAAAGTAAAGAAGTTGGCAAACTTCCTGAATTTGAGTAATAATTTTAAATTTTACAATTCCCAGACTGAAAATTCAGATGCTGAGGATGTTGAGAGAGAGGGATTGTCTTAGAAAAAGTACAGGACATAAATATGGAGGTTTCATTTAAATAGAAGGAAGAGGAGGAAAAAAAACCCTGATTCTTTTCTTATGCTTGAAGTTACTTGACTCACCAAGGCCTGGGCTGTGCTGGGTCCTGCTTGGACAGCAGGGCTCTACTGAGAGCTGCTCAGAAGCAGGAACAGATTAACAGAACCATCTGCACCTCATCTTCTGTGCCAGGGCAAAGTTAGGAATAAATCCCAAATCCAGGCCTTCAGTTGACTCATCCCATCCCAAAGCAGGTTGACTCCTTGTAAAAGGTCTGAAGGCTGACTTAATTGCTATTGGGTGTCTTAGGCGCATTAGTCTCGTTGTCATTTATTGCACCACTATGAAGACACACTGCAAATTTATACAACACATTTAATACATATTTCATGCTGTGTTTATATGATTCCTAGATCATCCAAATAGAATTCATGAGCCATATCTAATGAATAAAGCTTTATTTAAAATGAGGTGTCTCTTTCATGATTCTGTCTCTGTTTTGTCAAAGAAGGGATATTTTCCTTTCAACCAGAATCTCTTGTAACCATGATTAAGAGTTTAAAGCTTCCTCTGCTCGGATCTTCAAGGAAATGTCTTACTCATAAAAGTTTAAGGTTTTGCCCATTATCTTCCAGTTGTGAGAAGTTTCCACACTTGCATGCATCTTAGTCACATTGAAAGAACATACAGCAAATAATGCTGTCACTGTCACAAGAGCAAAATAGTGACAACCTAAATAAATGAAGCTTGTATTAAAAAAACAAAACAAAACAAAATAAAACAAGAAAAAAAAACAAACAAAAAAAGAAAACAAAAAACAAAACAAAAGAGAAGAGGGTATCCTTTAAATGTTCATGACCCAGGAGAGAAGGAAAGGGCATCATTAACTGGACCCTGCACTTCAGTGCAGCTCTCCACTTCTTTGTAAGAGACAGAAAACTTTGGAACTTCTGCTGACTAACTGATGGTGAGTGGAAGGCCCTGAGACAAACCAGCATCTGACTCATGAGAGCTGAGCCTCATTACAGAAGCCGAGCAAATGTATTTCCTCCCTCTCAGGGTGAGTAGCCCTACCCCGTCACTTTTGTCTGCTTCGCAAAAACAAGGTGTCCTTGTGGAACCCTTCAGTCAAGTGGATTGTAATTAAAAGTCCCCAATCTTGCTCTGCTGCTGTCACTTGCTCTACTTGTGTCCCTGGAATGCACAAATCACCTAGGGGTGCACTTGCTTCCTGCCATCATTAAACAGGTGCTGAAGTACTCGATTATCACCAGGAAATAGATAAGATGTTTTAATGCCTCTTGTGAGATGGTCATCATTCAGAGAGGGTTTAAAATTAGATTCCTAAATTCAGATTTCGAAATGGAGTTTTGAATAGCTTATGAAAACTTTGCTAGAGCCACCCATACTCCAAATGCAGCAGAAGTTACTGGACTGGAAGATAAAATATGTCAGGAAATTCTGCATCTACAGTATTCCAGCTGCGCAATCAGATAGTCATAATGTTCCGTGCAGCTCCCAAATTTCACAGGAAAAGATGAGCAGCAACTCAAAGCTCCATTAGTCTTATTGAAATCCTAGAAATATCATCCCCTTTCATCTGAATTAATCTAGCCTCAAGCAAACTCAGAGCATACAGGGCTGCTTCAGTTTGCACATTGAAATAATAGTTCTTCATCCATTGCAGACTCCCTATGAGCTCATTTAAAACAGACCAGAGGTACCCAAAATAGTTTCACAGACCTCAGGTCTCCCTGACATAAATTCAAATACTCCACCGATTAAGCTCAGTGAAGATTTCAAAGTTCATTAGGACAAAGAATTGCATTTAATTCCATATATCTAGAATAAAACAAGTTTCAGTAACAAAAAGAATTCAATTTTCTTTACATTCTAACTTAAACTGCCAAGAAATGTGACTGGCTTCACCAAATTGTAATTGAGGCAATAGATGGACAATTATTAAATACTATGATATGGAATAGATTTAAAGGATTTTCTTGCATAAAAGTTGATGTGTCTTAGAAAGTCAATTTGTACAAACTGTCATGCAGTTTTCATTGCCAGGACCTGACACAAATATAGTGCTGATACTTAATTGCAGAACTGAGAGAAGATAAAACATGTACCAAGATAAACTATAAAAGTTACAAATCTTGAAGTTGGTAATTTATGGAGTCCTTTCTACACTTGATATCACTTTTTAGTGTGCTTCATGAGTATTGTAAGAATGTTTTTCTGTTTAACTTGTTTTTTCCAAACACTTGTTTTTTCTTCTTATCATGGTTTGATGCAGGAAGGATGAACCTCTGGCAAGTCTTTGGTGCAGGAGGAGCCTGGGCCTTGCAAGCAGTCAAGGAGAGAGTGCACAGGTCCAAGGCTGCAGCACAAGCATGTCTGCAAGATAAAAGAATGTGGTGTAAGCCTGGGACAAAAAAGGCTTTCTGCTATGACTCAATCTGGATGCTAAGGAGAAAAGTGCAAAAAATGAAGTGCTAGCCTTCCTCAGAAGTCTTTCCCAAATTCTTCACTTGACAGTTAATTTATATCTTCATGAAGACGTGTTTGTGTGTAGACACATTCATCAATAACTTAAGCTAACACTGAATACACAACTATAACTGGAATACTAATGAAGTAAACATAATTATAACACTAAGAAGGTTGTGGACTTCTTACCAGAAGAATAAAAGGACTGTGCAAAATGTTAAATATACTAAATGCATTCACATATTGAATATTAATAATATGCGAATAAATGCTTTTCACATATTGAATTATGTGTTCAATAAATTACCCTCCATGAGAAAATAGTGGAATAGCTTAATAAACAGATTTATTATAATTTAAAAAAAAAAAAAGGAAAGTTTTTGGCAAAAAACTTCATAAGAAACACCATTAGCATTATAATTATGCGAGAGTTTTTATTTTTTATTACCCCAATTATTCTTATTATCCAGATTGCATTAAGTGAAAAAATGAAAGAAGACTTGGTCAGCCTAGCCTAAAAAAATTAGTAACAACCTGTTTGATAGCAGAATTAGGAGGTGCCATCTTTTTCTTTCAAGACCAGTTCCATGAAATATTTGCAAATCATTTAACAGTCATTTACTTCCTAAAAAGTTATCAGATGCTCTTCTTAATGCATCATAAGTCACAGAATGTTGCTAGCAAACAGTAACTCATACTACAGAAAAAGGGGGGATGGGGCTGGGGGGAAGGGACAGGGGAACAAAAAGTACCAAACAGAAACACAGAATCAAACCAGTCAGCCAATCAAACCAACCTAGCCAACCTAGCCATAAACTACAAGGTACCAAAATAAGAAAAGGCTGCAAGAATCACCAAATTTTAGGCCTCCATAATAGCAGAATTTTCATTAAGAGGTAAAATCCTATTCACCCTGAAAAATGAGCAAGTAACAAGGAAATGTTCACACTGGCAAAGAAAGTACAAGAGAAGTGGTATTAGGAAATTATATATAGACAAAATTAAGGTATTTTTTAATAATTTTAGTTGACAGTTTCAATTTGATCTCTCCAACTTACTCACAATATGCTTTAGCCCACATCAACGTTTACGTGTTCCTTGCCTATCCAAAGATAAAGGTTCAAAAGACCTGATGTTATCAAAACAATTCAGAGTTTCAGAAAGTAGCTTTCGAAATGTTTGCAAAGGAAATTGTGGCACTGTTTCTGGAATGTGTATCTAATTGCTTTTCCAAACCAAAATTCTCAGACTTTCCACATCTATATTTGGGATGGACCATAATTTTCTTCTGCAATTAAAAACAAAAGGAGAAAGACTATGAGAGCTTAATTTGGGGCGGGGAGGTGAGGGAAGAGGGTGTACCTTCTGTGTGAGCCACAAGAAACAGACATTACAGTTAACAGCAACAAAAATAGTATTTTATGGTTTCCTATGCTTTTAGAGCTTTGTATGGGGATGTCAGGGACAGTAGGCTGCTTCATTTTAGCTTTCCACAGACTGCAGAATATTTCCCATGTACTTCCCCATCACTGTAGCACCCTGCCTTAAATAGTCAGCATGGCAAAACACCTTCAAGTTTTAAAACATTGAAGAAACTTGGAGAACGGTTTTAGATTCCTCAGTGCTATGCCCTTGAGACTGTTGCAGTCTTCTAGTGCCAATAGAAATGGTCTTTTGACTTTTCTGGACTTTCAGTAAGACCTTAAAAATACAGTTTCAGTTCCAACTAATTGGCTCAGATGAAAGGAAATGGTGATAACCATTGCCTGAAGTGCTGGACCCATATGCAGTTCCATGAGGTCCGGATATTAGTGCAGAAACTCTGTATCCCCTGTGGCTCTGGCCTCTGACACCACTTTTTAGGAAGACTGTCACGTTCAACAGTACTGGCGAGCTCTAAACAATAAGGAATTTCTGATGGGAGTGGGGAGAAGAGATGCTGAAGTTATGGCTGCAGGCAAGCACTATTTGATGACTCCATAAATACTTGAATTTTGGTATCGTGATTAACATCAACTCCTTTACAAGGGGTCTGAACCTGATACCCTTTCAGATATTTTGTCCTTACGTGTCTGTCATACCCTGCAGGTGACTGCTGCTGTATTTATACTGGTGTGTACTGCAGCCCTCCAGTCTCCCATGGCCATCCTGGGACTTGCAGCTTCTTAGTTCTGCTCTATTTGAGAACAATGCATTTCTTCAACTGTGAATAAAAGGCCAACAAAAGTAAAAAACAAAAAAGAGAATTTCTGCTAACAGGCATTATAGTCGCCATTTCATGCAAGGGGAAACTAAGGCAGAGAGATTTGTTGCCTGAAACTGAGGAAGAAATCTATGCCAGAACTAAAAACTGGAACCAGGTTCTGTGCTTTGACTATAACCAGCCTATCCTCAGGCAGCTGCAACCTGCAACCTGTGGGTGCCTTCAGCCACTAACAAAATTACCTCTGATACCAGTGACAACATCAGGAGCAGTGATGGCACTGTGTGAAAATCCCAGCACCATCGGGGTGGGTTTCATTTTCTCCATTTATCCTCCTGTGGCAGTGTTGGAGTGTGGAACGCTAAGGCAATATGCTCATCCCAACATGGGGGGACAATGACATGTCCACTTGTGTCAGTAGGAACAAGAGGCAGCCATGCCCTGTCAAGAACTCTGGAAAGCTGTGTACCTCAGACAGGAAGGAAAGGAGGAGTGAGGGATGGAACTAGCTGGAACTATAAGGATATTCACAGGAAAAGTGCAATTGGAAGAAGTAATTTCCTGGCTAGAAAGAATCTGGTAGTTGGGAAATAGGAACCGGTCCACACTCAGCAGCTTATGTGAAGAATTTTGACAACCATTTGGAACAAACATTTTGGGTTTGCATTTAAAGTTAAATTGGGAGAGACAGCAAATAATAAGAAACAATGCAGAGATAAAGAAGGTCTTAGAGTAGATATTTTAAATACCAACACAGCTAATAAATGCAAATGAAGTTCGGTGCAGATAAGCACAGAATTATGAGACTGAAAGCAAAGAATGAAAAGGAGGAACTATCTGCTTAGAGGCAATCAGCTGCACTGTAATGGACAAGAATGAGATCTGGGGAATTATTGTAGAAGAAATCCCTAAAGCTTTCAGCCCAACGAGGAAATGATTGAAATAAACAAGATGATAGGCTTTATTAAACCACCGGAGTATAATGTTCAGCTTCCACACCCTGCAAAGGATAGGAGTGAAATGCACCAAAGCAAAAGGATTAGAACCAAAAAAGCAGCACTAACCTCATAGAGTAAGATAGATTTTTGCCCTTGGCTTTTGTCTGAAGCCTGAATCTTCTCAATTGTTGTGCTCCTTTGTTACCATGATGTCCTATTTTATTATTCCTCTTCCTTTTATTACTTTTCAGCCTGTCAGACAAAACTTTATGAGAACTTACCCAGGAAAGGACAGCATCTCCTTCACAATCACTGTAATCTATTGTTCAGGTCAGGCATAGATTTTTAAAGCATAAATCCAAGTTCTACATTGGATGTGTACCTGGGTTACCGTATTACCTCAGAACTATATGCAGTAACAAAATTAAAAGCAGTCTTACTGCAGTATGGCAACATTCAGAGAGGGTGTCAGCAGAGCCTGGAATATGGCAAGGAGGAAGCAGGTTGGACAGAAGGAGAGAGGAACTTACACTAGCAAAGTTCTGGTGTGGACATGATACAAGAGTTATATACAGAGGAAACCTATTACTCCAGTAATTACTCAAGGCAGTTTTCCCAGCCATCTCTCAGCACAGGACGTCCAGAACTGGCTGGGTAGCTCCTGGCAGCCATTAACATCTTCTGGTATAATTTCCAATCCCATCCCTCAACCCCATTGCTGGCTCTAAGAATACAGCAGAACAGAAGAGTGGACATAGTGTGGCAGCCTGAAAAGTCATTTAGCTCAGACCTGCTGAGGGTTCAGCTCTGATCTGACACATAAGCAATATTCTCTGAAGATTTTTTCAATACCCTAAATAAAGCACTATTTTCTGAACAGGAAACAGATAACATTTAATTTGTCATGTTGTCTTTTAAACTTGTGTAAACTTTTACTACCCATACAATCATTTGGCAAGAAATCTCATGGATGCACTCAAAATAAGACCATTAGTTTTGCTGAGGTCTTTCTAGTGATGAGCAGAAGAGTGAATAAAGTTTGCCTGCTTTATTTTTTGTTTTACAGTTCCCTATCCTGCCTAAAGAATATTCAGCTTGTGAGCCACAACAGCCTTAGATTTTTTTTCACAGCACTGGTTTCCAATTAGTTGTTCTTAATCCTGGCTTTGGCAGCAGTAAACAACTGCACTGAGTGTGGAGTCCCATCTTTGCTATTTTCTTTTTTTGTGTTTGGACTGTTTCTGCATGTTGTCAACACCATTTAACCTGTCCTTCATGTGGCTGCTCTCCTCTCCTCATTTTTTTCTGACTTGAAATTTAATAGGATATTTTTTATCCCTGAAGTAAGACATTAAAAGCAGCATTGACTTGTACCTGAAGAAGAGCAGATGCCTGCAGACACTCTTCCATTCTAACAGTGAAATATTGCCTGATGACCCTTCTAAGGTGTTTTGCCTCTTCCTTGCATAATTCCCACTGTGCTTCCAAGAATGCTGTAAAGACAGACTCAGAAGCCTCAAAAACTTCAAGAGTTTTTTTGGTTTGATTTGGGTTTTTTTCCAGTAGGCACTTGTATGTAGATCATCTACTCCTGTATTTTCCTACAGCTGAATTCAAGTTGACTGGCCTTCAGCAGTTCTTCCATCCATTTCATCCTTCATGAAAAGAGGCTCTACCTGCCCTTCTCCCAGAACATCACCTACACTCTCTATTCCTGCAGAAGTAAGTTACTACGGCTCTGGGATAATTTGGGGCTCTAAACACCCTAACCCTAAATTCCTACTGCCCAGCAGGAGCAGTCAATTCAAAAGCTTCAGGCAGATATTCTCCACCTTCTCACACTTAATTAGGACGTACTGAACCTGCAATGAAAATGAAAATGGAAGGGGCTTTAGGCACTCTTTTTCAATGACATTTTTGGTCCACATTTTCCTGCTCTGTTGGGCAACAAATCAACCTTGGCCACCATCTCCCTTAGCAAGTAGGGCTAAAGAATGATTTGTTGCTGTTCCTTGTGTCTCCTGATGGTCAGGTTAATTCTTTTCATGTAGAAGAGTAATGAGTGACTAAAATGACAGTGACACAGGTGCTGGTGTGATCAGGCTTCAAACTGCTGAGCCACAGGTGCAGCTTCCTCATTTCCTGGTGATGTATTAAAAATGCCTCCTCTGGTCTGTTCCTGTAGACAGCTGTTTTCAGATGGATTTCCTCATAATTGCACTTTCCAGGGCACATTGCTTCTCATTCTGTTCTAAGCCTTCTATTTTGGTGAGTCCAGTGTATAAAAGCTTAAATTGAACACTTTCGGACTGCCACAAAGGTTAAAAAATCTATTTACCACAAAATTAGACTCTGACTTGCAGGAGATGCCATACTCCTCCG
>NW_008239110.1:5265804-5277214 GCF_000691975.1 Corvus brachyrhynchos
CAGGACTCCACTCTTTATTAGGACCTCTGAAAACATCCCTGCTCCTAATCAGGACCTCTCAAGAGTGGGTCATTTTGTCTCAGCAAGGCCACTTTACACTCTTCTGCTGGCACAACAGAGCCCAAAACCTGGCATAATTGCCACCTGGGCATTTGTAGAGGGCAAAAGTCTCCATAAACCACGCTAGCACTTTGCCTAGATGCTCCCAACACAGGGGTACAGAGCTGCTTCCTTTATCCCTTTGATGCCTTGAGGGGGCAGCTCACAAAGAGCAGAGAAAAGCCTTCACCTCCAAACCACCCAGCACCTGTAAAATGTGCCTGGCTCAGGGCCAGCTGTGTCTCAGCAGCCCCAAGGGGAGCTGACGTGTCAGAGCAAAGTGGGGATTGTTGGAGGAGCTAATATCTCATCTTTAGCATCTCCTGAGCTTAGTTCTGCCTTTGGGGCATGGGCTTAGTGACTTTCTTTGCACCGAAAGAAAAAAAAATAAAAGAAGGACATGGAGAAACACAAGCGTTTGAAAAGTACACTTTTAATAGCCTCTCCTGGGCAGAATCAACTGAACTCAGATGCAAAACTACTTTTTTCCAAACTGCATGAAAGCATCATAAGATCTCATTTCATCTCTCTTCTCTAGATTTATTGTAGTGGTGCCCTCTCACACTTCCACTCCAAAATGCATTCTCATTATAAACCTCCTCCCTTTTTCAAAGAGTTTAACTCATCTCCGTATGTGCATGATGCTGTAGCTTGGCATATAAAGTCCGTAGTCCAGTTGTGGATTTTTTTTTTTTTTTAAGAGGTTAAAATGTGTTCTGCAGTTTTTGATTTACAGACCCATAAAAACACTAAAATTTACACTTTTAAGAGCTAGGAAGTGTACTTGAAAAACAGAAATGATTGAAACCAAGGGGAAAATGAACTATTCCAGATTTTAATCCTAGAATCATTTATTTGAAAGGCAAAATATGTTTTTCTCAGGTCTCATCTCTTGGGCATCTACCTTTTTTAAATATAGCAAAAACTCAATGTATTCCACTTGCAATAGAGTTGCTGGAGCGGAATATAGGAGGAATAGAGAATTTTGCCTGTGATATGTGGTATCAGGGAACAATTTTGGGTTTTGTAGTTATGACTCAAGGGGTTACAAGGCATGACCAAAGGAGCCAATACCACGTCACCAGGAACAGACAACAGTAAAATGGCATGCTAGCAAAGCTGGCACTGCATCCAAAAGGTAACAGCTTCTGAGAAGTAAAGGACATGGTGGCCGATCCCTTAGAAATACAGCTTCTAAAAAACTGTCCCCACACCCACATAAGGCAGTTTTCTGCATGTGTTCTGAGCCTACTGTAGTGTTACAGGTAGCAGTAATAAAGTCAATTCAATTTTGCTGAGAAGTAAAATCTGCTGTACACCAGTACCCAAGACATTCCAGAGGGGGCTGTAGGTGTCTCAAAGCAAAGAACAGCCCACCTCTGCTTCCCTTCATTATTGCCTGAGCCCACACCCCTAACTCTTGAAACAAACAGGTGTAAAAGTCTTAAAAATCTAGTTTGCAGCAAAAAGGAAGAAGACTCTGCTACCAAAGGACCTAAAAAACATATTCCTACATTGGCTGTTGGACACATCTTGCATCATTTTATAACCCACTTGATGCCTTCTGTATTCAGAAAAGGAAATCACCAGCAGTAGCATCTTTTACTTTACCAGCATCCTGCTGGTAAGTCAGGGTGGGTAGCACAGGAGACCTGCTGGTCAGCTGTTCAAGGCCAGGACGAACTGCTGGTCTCCTTTAGTGCCTCACTCTTAAACGGGTAAGTAAGTGCACAGTGCTGCACTGCAGATCTCATGCCTCAGCTCGGCAGAAGCAGGCAGAACCCAAACTCTGCAGTGGGCTGAGTGCACGGGTTTTTTGCCTGTCAGTGTCATCGCCCTGCCACTGCCACAACCCAGTCCGTCTGCTGCTCTCCCTGGGCAGCAGCCCATGTACTCCTCGGTCCAGGCAGACATAAGTAGACTGAGCCAGCAGTTCCCAAAGTTGTATTAACTCCTTGGTAGATAATTTCATTAACATAATTAACTATGGTTTGTGCCACCTCACAACAGAGAGTACCCCTTTGCATGTATTTAACCTCCATGTATTTGAAAGATACCCCAAGCACTGAGATGAAAGGGGAAACTGAGGCTGTGTCACACCATAAAACATGCAGTGAAACAGCCTTTCAGCTATTTCAAGAGCCATGGCAAAAAGTCAGTACTTTACTAGGGTTGCGTTCTGTAACACTGCAATATAGACTTTGCCTCACATGTGTGGAAGATCCAAACAAGACAAGTAGGAACTACACACTTAAATTAGACAAACTCAGAAGTTAGATCACTGAAGCAACCCAAAATGTCGCAAACCAAAAATGGGTCAAGACACTGTTTATGGCCTTATTGTTTCTTGCAAATTATAAAAAGAGAAAAAAAATTGACTGTTTCATTGTGTTTCTTTTCAACACATTGCCTGAAAAACCTGACATATTTTTAAATGAGAGTAATCTAATATTTTAGATTTTCCCTGGCATTATTTTGCTATATATTCTAGAAAATATTTAGCTTATTGAGGCCTAAAACAATTGAACAAGGAGGTGGAAAAATGGAAGTGACACAATTTTCTTTTTAAGGTGGTTCATAAACCAACATGTTGGTAACTGCTGAGCCAGCTATTTCATTATGAATTTCAAACAATTCACTGTTAAACTTCCCCAGTCTGTTCTGTGATAAGCAAGGAAATAGGGAAAAGGATGTTAACAAAGGTGCAGCTTTCTGATAATCCATTAAACCAATAACTTACACTGCTTTTAAAAAGTGAAATTCATTTTCTGTCATTTGGTTACATTTCCTCTTTACATGTATATGTAAATGCTTTTCAGATGTAGTAGTCTCACTACCTGTCTCCTACAGCTGTAAAGGTTTTGTTTTTCTCACTTGATGGAGAGTAAAATTATCCTCTAATATATGCCCTAATGGTAGGACATGAGATTTTAGGTGGTTTCATTTAAGACAATTCTAGAAAAGAAAGTATCGTGGCAACGAAGTGCAAAACAGTAGCCTTGGTTTTGCAGTTTCAGTTTTCAAAATATAAAAATAAAATTATTTGAAAACAGAATAATTTAAAACTAATCCAGGAAATTCAGTATTTGCGGCTCCACGTGTACCACCTCACAAGATCAGTTGTGAGCCGGGACATTTCCTCCAGAGCAATGAATCCTGCAATAACACTCAAGCGTAAAGCGTTTACTTTCCCTCATAAATTGTCACACTTCAAAACATAAAAAAATGCTTCTGTATTCTCTTTAATCAAAATCAGTTCTATAAAAGCAGAATACAGGTTTAAAGAAGGCCTCAAATATACATTGCCATGGCACTATAAAGCATGGTGTGTATGAGGTATGCTACACTGACATTGTTACTGAGCTGGAGAGACCTGCAATGCAGTAAATGTTTGATAGGAAATGAAAGGCTAGGAAGGTTTGCATTTCCTTTACATGTACTCAAAGCATTTCATATTTCAATGTACTTATATAAACATGCCCTTGTTTCAGGCTTTTAGTGGAAAAAAACAAGAGCAGTTTACTGCTAAATGACTACTATCTACAAGTGGCAATTCCAGCCAGCAGCCTGTAATTTGTCAGGGACAGATAACAGAACGCTGTTATCCTGCACCTGGTTAATCCTAGCCCAGTTTATCTTGTGTGCGTGTCTGTACAGCCCAGCAACGTGAGCAGTAACAAATCTCATGGCATGTGCACACATCCTGTTGCCTTGTTCATCACGCTTTATTGTCTTTTTTCTTAAGCTGCATGTAAAGTGTTCTTCCAAGGCTTGCTAACTATAGAACATACATTTGAAATCCAGGACAACTGGAACTTTACGAGAACCTCGACTCTCATTCAGCTGTTTTGAGAGAGGTAATGAGAGAAGAAGAGAGATTTTTCTAAACAAATGAGTTTTCACATTGGAAATAGTCTATGTTCTAATGCACCATGGCAGAACATTAAAGTATGCTGTGCAGGCTTTTAAAAGAGAGAATATTACAATTTGTGGTTAGCCACCATCCATAGCCCATTATTTGAAGGAAAATATTATCCACTAATGGCAGCACACAGGAAATTGCTCCCTTGATAGAAATGGTTTACAAGTAGGAAACAACTTTGGAATGGGATTTGCTAATAGCTTTACCTTGTCTTTGCAACATTTTTTATTCTTCTTTGCCTTTACTGCAAAGTTGACTTCTTAATGGAATAGAGCCTCTATCAGAGAATATTAGTTATTCATGTAGCTTCTGTGAGCTGTGGAAATAAATTATTTCAAGCTGAAAATATTTCTCAAAGACCATAAAAAGCACCCCTTTTACACTGCTCCATTAGGTACAATTTTTTTTTCCAGCTTTGTATTTCTCTATTAATATCTTGTTCACTTGTCCTGAGGACAAGATGTAATTTGTCTTATCAAAATCACCCAGCCCAATCTGAGGTTAAGTTTAACTAGGAAAGCAACTGGTAATTATGCAGATCATCTTTAGTAAATATAAGTGAAGATAAATACTACACAGAATTGCATGGATCCAACACAAAACCTGGATGCTGCACCAGCTGAACAATAAAATGGAGAAATTTCAGTGAAGCCATTTTTCCAAGTAAGATTTAACTGTGTAACTCTCTTACACACTACAGAATGTGAATTAATGCCTTTTTTCCATATTGTCTTTCATCTGACAATCTCAAGTGACTTTTCAGGTATTAAGGTATTAAAAAAATTGGTTAACATGCTATGAAATGAGGAGGTTTTTTCTCTGATCTTAATCCATTTGGGTTTCTGTTCCCTGTATGGCTGGAATCCAGACATGGGGGGGTTTACAAAAGTCTGTTTAGAGGATTGTTCCCCCAACTAGTTTTGAGCTGCTAACAGACATAATGACCTTCATGGTGTGTTGATATTTACAGAGTGAATCCCTTTCTGATTACCACCCCTCGTACTTTTCCTCAGGAGTTTGGAGGCACTGGAGAAAATTTGTAGACAAAAGTACCTGGTAGTTGGTTATATCTCGAGCTTCTGGCTTCTGTCTGTCAGAGAGCAAGTGGTCGGCATGGGAAGCGGAGGTCAAGGGAGACACCTGCTTACCCTGAGAGTCATGGTAGCTGATGTGGGCATCGGATCAAGCAGCAAGCTTTTTATCTCTCTGGCTGCCCCAAGGAAGAGAGAAGTACTGTTATTCACCCTGTAAGATTAACAATGTGCTTAACTGACACTCAGCTCATGGTTATTTAGATCAGAATATCCAACAGTTTGGGCAGATACCTGTTGTCCTCAGGAGGCTGAGTTGCCAGCTTACATTCCAGCTAAGTACTCTCTTGAGTATTCAGAGAAAAGTTTGCAACTTCAAGCCTTACAAACATCAGACCATGACAGTCTTCATGCTTATATAAATTGGCATATATTCTGCCAACTCTCTTCATGTGTTAGTCAACAGCAGAAATAAAAAATAAGCAAACTCACTTGAGCATCCCTTCTGGTCAGGAGCACAAGTAGGCACAACCCTCCCCTCTCATTGCAAGCCCATTTCTCCAGAAGGCAGCACTTGTAGTCAGCTCAGGGCTGAACTCAAATGGATCAGTTCTTGAGGGGGAAGGACGAGCTAATAACCCACAAGTGACAGGAAAAGCAGATCCTGAGCCCTTCCAATAAATTCTCTCCACATAGTAAGAACAGGCTGATAGCTGTCTGCATAAGTTATCCCTACAATCTGTAAAAGAAGTAGATTCTACCTGTCCAGCCTTCCCTCTGGATATATAGTAGGAGTGGGACATAACTCAGCTGCTGCAGATTAAAAGCGTAATTCAGATGCTCAAGTACTTTACAGGTGAATTAACTCTGTGTTTGAATTTTGTCTATTAAGCATTTCACTGAAAGAGAATGAGAAAGTTGCATAATTTATTATTTAATATTTTCAATAGACCTCACTATCATACTCAAAAGCAAATAGTTTGCTTGAGATGCATATGTAGACAGGAGTTATAAAAAGGCTATGCCAAAAGGTTTTGTGGTGATGCAGATAGAATAAGAAGATCACTTTATAAACATGCTTTCCATCAATTTTCCACGCTCTTTTAAAGACTGGTGGGTTCTTTGCTCGTTCACACAAAAATGCACAAGACAAGTTCAGGTCTTTTAATGACTGTGGAGAATGTGCCTCACTTAAGCTTCCAAATTTTGGTTCTGCTCTTTTCTTACCTCTCCTCACAATATGACACTTGCTTACTTCCTAAGTAAAAATTAATTTATTTCATATCCCTCACAAAACTTGAAGCAAAACAATATATCCCTTTATGCTTTTCTTTGGAACATCACCACTGCAAGCTACCTGTCATGTCAGTCCTCATTTTCTGTTAGATAGAATGTCACACTGGCTTCCACCAAGGGATGTGCAATTTTGAGGTGGTGTTTAAAAGCATTAAAATCACAGGACCCAGCTACACTTACTACCCAAAATATGAGCAGTCTTTTCAGACATTAGAAGTCAGGTATTAAACACCAGTGTTACAGCCCAGAAACATTTCCACCTGCTTTTTGCAGTGGCTCAGGCATCATTCTCTGCTCAAGATGTGATTACTGTCTCTCAATCTGCCAAACCCTTTAAGGAGACAGAACCATCACAGGTGCCAACTCAATGCTACTAGAAAATCAAGCACATACTTGGCTTCACAAAGCCATGCAACAATAAAAGAGCTTTCTTTTCTGTTATTTGACCCAAGCATTCTTAACTACAAAGCACTCTGTGATCTGTAACCCAAGATCCTGAGAAGGTCTCCTATTTCAGGAACAAAAGGCAGAACTGATATCATCAGGCCTAAATCATTAGATTGCTTCAACAGTTCTTTGTCACCAGGCACGTAACTTTACACACCAGATGCTGCCATCAGGCTTGTTGGAAGCCAGCTTGCTCTATGTCTAGATGCCACTGCAATAATACAGCAGCTGTTTGAGAGAGATAGGAAACCAGCAATCCTAACCTCAAGGGCCCAGTTCTGCACAGGGGCACTAGAGTACTGGGAAGCAGCAGGGAACTACAGACAAAAGTCTGCAGACTGAAGTTCAATCAAGGGACACCATAGGATACCAGCGGTTAGCAACAGAAGCAATCATCAAATGGGATGGGGAAAATGCACAGATAATTGATTGGAACAACATTTGGGCCCAGATAACCCTCCAGTTCTCAACTAATACTTATAGGAGATGTCAAAGGAGCAATTGAGCTACCAATAATGATTATATCACTTTTCATCCCGTAAGATCTTTGGATGCTTTTCAGACTGCAGGATTGCTCATTCACTGACGAATTACAGCTGGCTACAACAGCCACTTTGCAGCACTATACAATAGCTATTATAAAGGAAATGAAGAATAAACTTCTATTGATCCAGCAATAGAGATCTTCAATAGACAGAATGTAATTATCTGAGGTAGAGGAAGGTTACAAAATGGCAGTAACCAATAAAGCACGGACAAAGTTAGCCTTGAAGCAGCCAAGAAATCTCTGTGAGAAGTTACAGAGGATACAGGAACACGCAACAACAAGCTTTAATATAGCATCAGAGAGCAAGGGAAAGGGGAACATCAGCTCTGCCCAATTATCCCACCCTCCTTCCCCCACAAATACAGCATCCTTTCAGCCAAAACCATCGCTCCCTATGGTCTTGTCACAGAAGTAAACACTGACTTTATATGCAAATATAATTAACTTGGTCTGAAAAAACAGAGTGAGAAAGGAAGATAAAGAAGGAATCTTTCTAAAACAGTCTCCTTCACAATGCCCGTGGGGAATTAGGCTATTTACAGCTTTTTTGGGTGGCAGTCTTCCCTCCTTCTCTGGATCCAACAGGAACCCTGCCTTTGCTTACAGAACAGCAATACATCCCAGGAACAACCACACAATGCATCTCCTGCCACTGCAATTGCCATTGCAGAGGGTGCATTTTGTTCCAAGACAAAGGAACCAAAAGTCCTAGAAACTCTCACTCTATAGCTCGAGGGTCCACAAAAAAACCAAGTATGATATACTCAGGTATTTCCTGCTCAGATTCTGCAGTACAGCTTAGTTGTCTCTAATTATCAGCTCCTGCAGAGGGCAGTTACTTTCTTCTGGGACAAGGTTTTCATGTTTTCCCACAAAATATGGCTGCTTCAGAGCACTACAGAGAAGGGGAGTAGCAAATCTCACCCTCCACATAAACATCATCATTTTCTGAAATCACATGTTATTCATGCAAAATTCACTGTTTTCTGTGTCAAGGACTGCCTGGTGCATACAGCAAAAGAGAAGAGCAAGGGTGGATCTAAAATTTATCTATAAAACTAGTGAGCTCAAAACTGTCTTCAAGAGCAACTCCCTTCTCCTTAGCACCTCAGAACATCAAGTGGCAGTCCTTTCTGATGTCTTCGTACCCTGTCATCAAACTACCCTTAGAGTTGTTTTCCCAGCAATGTGCTGAATTCTTTTCGTTGATTCAGAATTTGAAAACAAAGGACATGGGACTTGAATGAGTTGATTGGTTTGGTTCCATTTATTTTTAAGATTATCCAAAACATCTTCAGCTTAGTACAACTAAGGTATGTACCCATTGACATAACAGTCATATATCTGCAGGAGAAACAAATACCAGCTGCTGGTAGTTGAGACCACACTTTGATTTGAGGCCTAGACATCTGAAGGCACCTTATTCATTTGAATTTCAAAATCTTGAGAAGTGTCAAAAGAAATATGAAGTCATTAGAAATGACAAAACTCATAAAATAAACATTAAAAACACTCCTTGACAAGATGTAACAGTTTACACACCACTCAGGGGTGGACAGTAGTATGAATAGGAAGGTGTGTACCATCTTCCACTCATACAGAGGAGAGGGGCATGGTAGTCACTGGAGTTCTTTACAGCTTCTAGCATTTATCAAACAAAACCCACCTGTATAGAAAAGTCCATTTTAAAGAAACTTGTTGAACTGCCTGCTGGCATTTTCTACAGTTTGCAGCAAGTTAGATCGGTAGAGTAAATCTAAAAGAAAAAAAAAGCTTTCATTTTCTATTTGTCAGAAAACTGGCTGTGTCTCAGGTACATTTAATCCATATTTGATAGACTTTGTAATATTCTGCAAACATTCCAGTAAATGTTAATTGTCATGCTGTGGCATGATGCGTTTGCAGGACCTGATGACTTCATTGATTTAAATGGCCTCTGGAAAAGATCCAGGCTTGCATCCTTGCCTAGTCTCGTATTTGCCAAAATCCAATTTAAAAATCATTAAGTCCTGTGAGAAGGAGATTATCATTAAGAAATTATTTTAATTCAATACCATTTAAGCCTAGAGTAATAGCTAATAACAGCAGTCAATGCTTAAAAGAATGTCTGTAGTGCTTTGAAGAACGAAAGTGTTCTTTAATATTTATACCAAAGAAGAGAGCTGATTTTGAGTAAACAGTATCTCTTTCTAAGGGAGGGAGAAGGAATAAAGTAAGCTATTATGTGTCAGTCTGTAAATAAATAGCTTTTGTGCGACTTGAAAAGGCTCAGGCACTAATAAGATTGACATCTGAACCAGAAGATTTCAAGTGCTTTGGTGCTATTAGGTACTAATCTATTTCTCTGAATGCTTTTGTGAAAATGGCCATCTTCATCAGACAAGTAAAGTGATAAAAAACATGTCTTAGCAAGACAGCTTTTTGAGAGCTTGCCAAATTAAAAGGATACACAATTAATTATGGTTTTGTTTTAATTAACTTGGGTGAGCTACAAACTAGTCTCAGGGTTTTTTCCTCGTGATTATATTTGGAGTTACCATGCTTCAGTGAGCAGAGGTGGATGAATCTTGCAGGTGAACAGTTCTCCCATCCAACAGTTAAAGCTCTTATTTTGTTGATTCATTTCCACCCTAGAGAGTGGAGTTTGTTGGGAGCTCAGTAGGGTAGAGGAAAACCAGCCTTAGTTATATCACCAATGTGAAGCTGCAGCATCTAAACCAGAAAGTTATTCTAGCACATATTAACAAGGGTTTAATTTTCTAGATAGCAAATGGGTTTTTCAAGAAAGCCTGAGACTGCTGCCTTAATGAAACAAACATCCAGGATCCTTGGTCCAGTTGTCTTCCTTCCGCACTGAGAGCATTTGAGTATCAAGCCCAGAGTGTGATCACCAGTATCCCTAAGGAGAAAGTGACCAACTTTCATTTAGGATGAGGGGCAGATTTAGAGATGTTGGTGCTAAAATCTCACAGGACAAAAAAGGGGTAATCCGTTAGCATCACCAAAAAAACTGAGCAGTTTTGCTGTGAACCCATTACTTTTGTCTGGTCTCTCAGTGTCAAGTCTGTGATCAGCCTCAGTTTGACTCATGGTTGTCTCTGATGCTATTCTAAAGCTGTCTGCCCTGAGGGCCACCTTCTGGCTTTGCTACGTAACAAGGACACCAGTGCAGAGCTGCCTGCCTGTCAGGGCCAGAGACGAGTGGGTATGAGGCTGAGACAGGGCCAGGATGGCTTCTGACTGAACATGCCCACACATTGTGGGGCAGTGGAAATACTCCACTGCTTTTCATGCCCTGAGTTGCTCTCTAGCACCAGCATTATGTTAAAAAACACAGACTAAAGTTAATTCTTACTAGCCTCAAATAGTTATCTTCTTTCAGGCTCAGCTATGCCAGGAAAAAGGGCAACCATCATATCTGCTGATTGCCCTTCTCTCTTGCGGGAGGCCACTGTCCCTGCTAGTCTGTAAGTGGAGAAACCTGTCCAAACACTGTCATCGTGTTCCAAGCCACGCCATGTGAATTAGCTAGCATAACACCAGAGATGGTTTGTTCCTGAAGAAGAAGCAAGAGCAAAAGCTTGCACACAACTCCCCATGCCCTGACAAACAGGGGAGGTAACCTTTACCATGAGCTCAGCTGAAAGATATTATGCACAGCCTACACTGTTGGTTTCTTACATCACAAACTTTTTGTTTTGATGATCACATCCTCTGGATCCTCACCACGTGATGCCACAAGACAGTTTGTACAAACAGGTTACCTGCCCCCAGATAATTTGGCCAGTTGTCCTCAAGTTTCACTGTGTTTCAGGAGTGCAGGAAAAAAAGTTCAGATAAGAGGAAAAGGAGTAGTAGCAAAGAGGTGACACCTCTCTGTCAGAGTCTCCCTGAATCCAGCAGGGACAGGCCAAGGCAGAGGGACCTCAGGACTTCAACAAATGGCTGCTTGCCAGATGCTGTTATGAAGCTCTCAGTTTTGCTGAGAAGTGTATCCTGGAAGAAGTGTTTGCATCTTGGGAAGCAAAGAAAGCAGGGAGATCCCCCTCAGAAACTTAGAGGGAGAGA
>NW_008239110.1:5277776-5288729 GCF_000691975.1 Corvus brachyrhynchos
AAAGAGATGCCTTATTTTGTGCACTACTGTGGATTGCATGAATCTGCTGCAGATTCTGCTCTTCACCTCAAGGGAGCCTGGTTGCCTGTGCTAAATGCTGCCTGAAGGCATATTTGCTTTCAGGTGAGTTTTGTTTCAGGGTGACTTTCAGCAGATAAGTGCTATGGAAGATCCTCTTACCTGTGCTAATAGCAAATGCCTTTCTGGCTCATGAAGTGAAATCAGGATGAGAAAAGTTACATTGAAATGGCACAGAAAATGATAGTTATGAATCAACGGGAAGACAAACAGTACTTCTGCAATTACATGTGGTACACCAAAAGCTCTCTGTCAACAACTGACCTCTTCAAGTTGTCATGCATGATATCTGATTGTACCATTCACCACCTATACCACTGAGGGGAGTCAGTTGTCAAGCATCATTTCTTTATTATTATCATTTTCCACAGATTCAAATGCTCTTTGAAGACATTGGAGATTAATAAATAGAAATAATTGGTCTGTTCCATCAGACTGCAAGGATTAACACAATCATGTCCTTGGTGAAACCTTGCCATGTGAAGCTAACATGAATGCAGCAGAAAGGAAAATGTCCAAAGGACTCTTCCAGATCCAATCTACAGCTGCACCCCAGACATGAGTACAGGAGGAGGCCTTCTCCTGTAAAAGTTGATCCTGTTTTAATATATTTCAGGAAGAGGTATGAAAGGAACAGAACTTGGCAGGGTATTTAGCAAAAAGTTAGAAGAAAAACCAATAGAATAGACTCTAATCTTTCTTTTGATACCATCCTGCTGTGATGACCAATCACCTCAGAGGCGATACCCACAACACTTTCATGAACTGCAAAGTGAGGCTAAATGACATGCCCGAGCTTCTTTAGGAAGTCTGATGTAGAGAAAAAAAAAAAAAAAGAAAAAGCAAAGAAAAGCCAACATGATCATCCAAATCCCAGACTAGTCTCCCAAGCACTGGAGCATCTTTCCTCTGCCAACTATTTATCAGACCCCTTCACAATTCATTGCCTTTCCAAATGGCTTTTCACTGAGGAACAGCGAGTTGCAAAAAGCTTTGTAGATTGAACTAGAAAGGTCCTCAGAAGGTGAGCCAGGAATGATGTCAGATACAGAAAGCAAAATGCTGTCTTGAAAGAGGTCAGAGAAACAGATCCCCATCACTTCACTGATGCTGCAAAGCTGATATGCTGAACATTTAGCCTCAAACATGAACAGAGGAGCTTCCATTCCCACCTCTCTGCCCCTGCAGCCTATTATTTAGGTGACATTTGGGAATTTTTCAGCTCTTTCATCTCTTACAACAGTTTCTAAGAGCTCTTGTACAGACCCAGGGCAGACTCCGATATAAAAATAGAACTGTACCAGATACAGATGTGACTTTTGATTAATTATCAGCATAATTAATGTAGACACCAACTGCTTCGTGATGGTATCATATACGAACATTATTTCTCTTTCTCCCTATCCAGTTAGACAACCAGCCTTCCTGACCTTGTAAGCAGTGTACAAAACCCTATGACCAAGAGCCATTAAAAACATTTTTTATGTCAGAAAGGCAAGATGGGAGTAGTGGGAAAGTCACAAGAAAGGGTATGGGATAACAACTTCTCAGACCCCAGAGCTCTGGGCAGGATGGCACTCAGGAAAATATCCAGCCAGATCCAAGCCACATTCAGCCAAACATCATCTAGCAATGGGGTCTTGTAGTGACAGGCTGCACACGGCTCAGGAGTCAAGGGCTGGCCACATGAAAGTCATGGGTAACCACTATCAGACGCATTCCTAGTGGTACCCATGGGTCTGTCCTGGTTACTAGGAGGGAACTTTGTGCCTCCACTGTTATCCTGGCCCAATTAAAGCACAGCAGCTTTCACACTCTACCAAGATTTCATTTCACCTATCTGACAAAATAAAAAACCTCAGAGTAAAACCTTCTCAAATGAATTTTGACAAACAAAAAAAGCCTAAACAAACAAGCAACAGAAATACTTGCACCTCAGTCACTCAGGACAATCATGCTCTTTCTGCCAGAAAGTCTCAGTGGTCCCCTGCTTGGCAAAACATTGAACCCCATGCCACAAGTTCTGGGGGCTGCAGGGGGGAAGAAGGCAGATTTTAAGCAAGTCCCATCAATAATGGGTAAAGTACAAGAGGTTCTTAGACCCAGGATCTTTCAACAAGTGTTTCAGTTTTCTTCTTCTGAAATCCCGCAAGCTGGGTTTTCAGATTCATTGAATATTTTCCCCAGTTGGAACAGATAAAATATGATTGAGGGATAAACAGAGACCTGGACACTTTACCTGAATACCTGTTTTCAAACAGCATGTCCAGTGGTGTTCAGAAGACAATGCCACGTGAAGTGCTCCCCCACATTTTGCTTTAAGCTCTCTACAGCCTACCAACATTTTTCAAAAAGCTTGACAGCATGTCTGTAAAGAGATAGAAACAAAAAAACCTGTCAGATAAAGGTCTTGAAGTCTAGTTACTGCTGTGCTAGAGGAAGAAGAACTGCAAGCAAGGGGTCTAGTACCAGCAGAAGAAAAGGGAGGCATAACTACACAGGTGGTTTTTTCATCCAGTGTGCTCACCTCAACTTGCCTTGGGGAGGGAGAGAGGGAGGAAGGAAGGGAAGGTACCTGGTACAGTGCATGAGCAACTCTTCAGTCATTCTGAAAAGAAAATGCAGAGAAAAAAGATTTAAAGTTCTCCTAGCTTGGGGGAACTGTTACTGCTCTCTTTCACTGAGTTGATAAGGGTTTGGGGTCAGCTCTTAAAAACAAGAGAATGAAGCTTAACGTAAGGAAGCATTTGGTTCCTTAACTACTGTTAACATACCTGGGTTAACCATATTAACACTCACCATATTAACACTCACCTGGACTGTGGTTTAATTTTTTAAGACAGCATATCTACCTTTAAACCACACTGGGGCTAGAGAGGCACCAGGCATACCCTGTGTCTGTTGTGAAATTGTCTGAGAGGTGAAACAAGCAGAAACTGGGCTGGCAGGAAAAGGTGTGGGGGTACCACTGTCATCCCCCAGAGACAGGTCAGAGTGACAGAAAAGCACATAAACATCTGGGAAAATAGCAAGTGTAGAGAAGAGATTTATTGTGAGTAAGCCTGGGTATTATATACTGAAATGTTCCATGCTGTTATAAAATATTTAAAAAAAGAAAACAAACAGAGGTAAAAGACATCAACTTCTAAATAAAACACCTCTTAAAACAATCTATTAGAACGTGGGGAAGAATTCATAATTCATTTCTTGATAAGAATATCTGTTTGGAATCTCTCACCCACTATTAAGTGACACCATATTTGATGATGTTTACTTCTGAACAGCATTTTTAGAGAAAGTTTTGGGGATTGTGAATTTACTTGCACCGTAATCCAGAGCTCTTCCTCATATTTCCTTGCTTCAGTATCTCATGACTGGTTTTAGCAATTTATTCTGACAAAAAACAAATACATCCATGTTAAGATATTAAATACCCATGCACTCTCCCAAGGTATTTCAATCTTGTTTATCACAAATGCATCTTTCTAATTTTTCTATTCCATGACAGGGACCAGATGAGCCTTTGCTTGTTCATTTGCATCCAACCCTGCCTCCCATTCAAGAAGCTTAAAAATATACTGCCAGCTAGGTGCCCTGTATTTAATTATTGCCTGAAAGTTACTAGACATTTGGAGCTATACAAATAATGCTCTTGCTTTACACCATTAGCAATCAGTAACACTGGGCAGCACTTTCTTTTGATCTCCACTCACCTCTTCCATCTGGATCTCCAAGCACTTCTGTGGTACGAGTACTTGCAATAATCATCTCCATCTTATTTGCATAGACAGCATGTCTTGATGAGCAGCATGAAATCAGCATTGCATGCTGTTGACACCAGTAGGGTGTGAAGTTCAGTGCCAAAGGGCAGTGGAAGATTTTCCATACAAAGCATTAAGGTGGAGTGTGTTAAACAGAAATGAAGAAGAAGAAAAAAAAAAACGACAGCAAGTCTGCTGCACTTTATCTGTTCAGTTATGTGGTCTTTTTTGTCTTACATCTGCTTTTCAGTCTATCAAAACAATTGTTAAATTTGCAGTAAATTTTAGAAATGTAAAGAGGAGCCCACGTGACGCCAAGCAGGCATTTGTCTGTGCACCTGCCCTGTGTAAAACTGGGGTCTAGGAAAAAGCTCTGTGGGTAGGAAGGCATTTCAGCTAAAATGCAAAAGCCAGAAGGGTTGTGTTTCCAAATTAAACACCTCTGCCTTTCTTCTGTTCAAAATGGATATCTCTCATGTCATTATCTTAACTTGTGAGAAAAGCAATGGTTGAAACAAACTTCCCAAGCTCCTTCTCATGGGACAGGAGGGCTAGACTTTTCCTAGAGCACTTCAATATGCTTTAAGACATTGCTGTTATTAAACCTTCCATATGTCAGAACTACATAAGGAATTTATCAGCTCCTGCATGCCCATTCAATAATGGTCTCCTGGCCTGTTGACAACAACCTCCCAATAAGGTCTTGCTCTGGCAGACCTGACAGCTGGGGTTCACTTGTTTAACAGCGTATTAACATGAAACATTATCTTTTTGATCCTTACAGAAACACTGCAGTGTCCTGGCACAAGCTCAGTGAACTGTGACACTGCCTGAATTTCCTTTAATCGCTCTGAAAAAAAAATCCTTTATTAAATATGAATTCAAAATGGAATTAAAACTAAAATCAAGCAGCTTTTGCAGGAAGCTCTTCTACGTTCTTTATCAGAAACCATTCATGATTAGCAGCCCACTGGGCACATGTCAAAGTCAGGGTCCCCAGAAAGAACTGGAGCATGTCACCTTCGTCTCCAGTCCCTGAAGTCTATATCAACCTTTTATTTTCCCCTTTATTCTAGAATTTATTTAATCACTTGCTACAGAACAGCTTAGAAGACAGAACAGCTTTCCAGCTTGCTGAGTTGTAGGGGGTCATTCTTAGAGGTCCATCGTTGCATTCATAGTGCCATAAATAATGGCCTTCATCTACAGCATTATTATCTTTCCTGTTCCAGTATCTCTCAAAGTGACATTTTGTTGGGTGCTCCTGTGCCTGAGATGGATTAACAATACTCAGAAGTACTAAACTACATTTGTTAGAGAAACATTTTCTGGGTTATTGACTTATACACTAACACAGTTCTCTGTTACATTCCTTGCAAAGTTTAGAACTAATTATTTTGCAGGAGGTTTCACAGCAGAGCAGTACAGTTCCTCACAAACTTTTCTTTCCTCTTGGAGGCAAGCACTTGCATTAGCAAGTTACACTCATGTTTTACCTCTCATAGATTGAATTACATTTATCACTCTGGAAGCAGCAACAGCACGACTGCCCTTCCACATGTGAAACATGCAATTCATCGACTTCTGGAGCTGTAACCACAGCTTTACATTTATCATGTGTCAGTTCTGGTTTACTTAGCAGTCCCCTGTGTGGGACAATGTAGTTTAAAGTGTTGCTATTAAAGAGGGGGAAAAAAGAAACATTTCACATACAATGGTAACATTCATCAACTGTTCTTTGCAGACTGATGTAGCCCTATTTATCAACTACCAGTTTTCAATTTCTCTAGCAATAACTTTTTTACTCTTAGAGACGGCTCAGAGATCTAAGAACAAAATTACAAAAAAAATAGTTGAAATATGACTCACATAAACCTGCTGCTTGTGCTGAACAACAGCCCCTTTTTTACAATAAGACGATGCAGTTTTTGATCCCTGAACTTTTGCCTGAAGGTACAGATCACCACCTCTAAAGAAATTAATTGGCCCCCAAAATTAAAAGCTTCATTCCCAGTTTTGAATATCCCCATTTGAGTGAATGACTCCATATTGAGGAATCCTGTTTCAGAAGCCTCTAAATTCCTCAAGCACTCGGCTTCATGTAGGCATCCCCTGTTCTAGGGGACCTCACAAACAAACCTTGGCACCTGCCATTCAGTTTTTACATTAAAAAAACAGAGGGTGAGTGACAAAAATCTCATCTCTATCTCAACCTTTTAAGTTAGTATCTCAAAAGATGAGACACCTTAACCTAGTTCTGAAGCTCTTCCACTCTTTTTTTTTTTTTTTTTTTTTTTTGGCCACCTTTTAAAATTTGTGGCTGTGAGCAGCATTAAGTCTCTGACAACTGGTTGGGTGTGCAGGGACAGTGTCTCTGGTCCCAGTCACACAAACCTATTCTGCTGCCCAGGAAGTCAGGAGAAGATGGTCTTCCCTTCATTTCTGGAGGTGTTCCAGGCCCTTCCAAATCCCAGACGGACAGTGGAAGACAGGCTGCAGAAACACACTTGAAATCACCTGTAAAATATTCCCCAAGCAAAATTTCAACAACCTGGAGTTTATAACATCTCTCTAGGCTTTAGGAACAAAGTGCATTCCAGCAGGAGGAGCAACAACCTGATGTTTTTCCCTGCTGCCAGACTGGGAGGCACTGCAGGAGCCTGGCCAGTACCACAAGAGAGGGAGCAATGCAGTCACCCACTCAATCCTGCTCAAAGACCTTCTCTTAGTCCTTTGCACTGGAAGAGACTGCTCTTGCCAGCGGAATACCTTGTCTTGGGGTAGGAGGGACACAGAGGGAAGAGGGTGGTGACTGTCACCACACTGGAACATATTTTCAAACAGCTGAGGGGAAAAGCAGAATTTTTTATGTCCAGATGACCACAGCAACACGCCAGAACCTCTGCAAGAACCAGCAGACCTCAGCCTCTTATTGAAAACATATTCTCCAAGACAAATGAAAACAGAATGGCTTAAACAAAATGACGCCTTCTTGTCACACTTAACCTTGAAGATTTTCTTGTTCTATCAGAGGTGCTTTCATGCAGTTTACAATATGAATAGCAAAATCACAGGCTCTTTAATCACAAAGCAAGCCCTATTTGTTTCTTGTTTTCTGTCATGAAAATTGCTTTTCTGGCTAATATCAAATATGTCTGAAACAAAAGGCTGTAAAAGAAAATCTCCCAAAAAAGATTTGTTCCCACTACAGTACAAAAAATATATTAACAAAGAATAAATTATGTAGTGCTGTTAACTGGTTTTATCTGTTTTATCTGTTCAAGAGTAAACTGGTTTTAGATGAAACAGGGCATAGGAAAAGGTAACTCCCAAGAACTGTCATTTCGACCTCCTCCAGAACTTGCTAGTATGAAAACAAACCTAGGTTTTTCCAATGTTTCTCGTTAAGAAAATGTCATCCTTTCCACTAATTAGGACAGTCACTTGGAAAGTGGGAGATCCGCATTCAAGATGTTACCATCACATAGGCAAACCAGAGATTAAGTCTTTCTCAAATCCCAGGTATGCATGGAAAGGACCTCAGCATGTCAAGTAGTTTGACCTCCTTTTCAAAGTAGATCAACTAGATCTATTAGTTCATAGCCATGTTCTAGCCCTGAATATCTGCAAGAACAGAGACACCAAAACCTCTCTGGGCAGGCTGTTACAGTGTTTGACCACCCTTGTGGTAGAAAAAATTTTCTAATATCTACTCAGAATTTCCCTTGTTGCAGCTAGCCTTTTTTCTCTGCCATTTTTTCCCTATGCACCTCACAGAACAGTATTAAAGCATAAACACCCCCCATTGCAATCCCTTCATCTACTCACCGCTGCATGAACATGGCAGACTCGTCAGGCACAATTTGCCCATGGCACATCCATGCTGGCTGTTCCCAGACACCTTCCCATCCTTCGTGTGCTTGGATATGGCTTCCAGAAAGACAAGCTCCATAACCTTCCTGAGAACTGATAGGTCAACAGTTCCCCAGATTCTCCTCCTTACCTTTCACTAAAATGGCATTAAAAAGGATTGGTCTTTGTCCTGTTCCCTGACTGCCATCACATTTCCAAGATGATAGAGAGGGATTTTGAAATTTTATCAGCCAATGCTTGGCACCCTTGGATGCAGCCCATGTGATTCCACAGTCTGGTGTTTGCCCTGTCAGCTTCAGTTGTTCCTAACTCAGTCCAGCTTTCCTGTCAGTCAAGCATCACTCTCCCAGTCTATCACTGGATGCAGAGCCCTTCACTAGATCCACTCATGCAAACTGCCTCAGCACATCTGCAATTCCAGTGACATAGGTCTGCAGCTGCATGTGGACTTCAAATTCCTTCTAATTTTTTCCCATGCTGTGTATGTACCTGCACAAACACTTGATTGAGAGTCTGGCTTTAGAGAAAATAAGTAAACAAATTCTCCTTCTTCCATACTTCTCATTGGAATTTCTGTTTATCTATATTCATATCAATGCTATCACAGTTCTTGGCTATTTAAAAATTGGAATAGTAAGTTAAAAGCTTCCTATATATAGATTGCATAAATTCAGACACTAGCTATAATTCCCATGTCCACAGTCTGAAAACAAAAAACAAAAAAAAACCCCAAACCCAGAAAAACTGCAAAGGGTGAATAAACATCTGAGGAGACTTACGGGACAGATAGGAAGAGAGAAGGGATGTACAATTGGAAACTTGGAAACTGATACTCCTCCCCAATATTGAAGGGTATTCCCCAACACTGAGCACAGAGTTCAAATTATTTAAAAGTCTCAAGAATTAATGAGAGGCAAGGAGGATTTTGGCCAGTGTCCAAGTGCCATGGCCATGGAAAGCACACCTTACAGAAGGAATATTTAATTGAATGGTCAAGTTTCCAACAGCAGTTGAAGCCAAGTAAATTTAAGTTATATGTACATTGTAAGATTTTAATACAGAGTGTCAGCTAACTATTAAAACACATTTGTAAAGAAAAAGGCAGAACCTCCAGGTCTTAAATTCTCTTTGCCGAGAGTCTTTCCGGAAAATGTATTTTAATAGCTCAGAAATAATTAACTCCTGAAAAAAAGCATATATGTTGTTGCCTCCCATACAAAAGGTCAGAAGAGAACATAGACATAGACCTGTATGTTCAGATTGAAACTAGGATAAAGCAGGCAGTTTCTTGATTCTGCCTACAAGCAAACAAATGGCTCAGTGGACACCCTGGCAAGTCAGAGGTGTCCCCAATAGCATCACAGACAGTGTTCTGCCAAGGCAATTTCTGCTGGAAAATATGCATTTTAATTTTACTCACATTAATAAATTCCAAGTTTTTGGCATACTGGTGTGAATACTTCAGTAATGCAGTAGAGCAACAGCCTGTTTGTATTCCTATAGAATGACATTTATTGCAGCAATGAGCTTCACAAACACTTTGGACCAGATGGCGACCGGTTTCCTTGATGGCACACAGGGGAAGGGAAGCCCCTTGAAACTGAGCACAGAGGAAACCTCAGAAGTTCACAAGGTAACACCTCCACTGACTGTAGCTTTCCCGAGGTAATAGGGCTTTGTCTCTTTGCCCTTTACATGGGGGTAGACCTGGCTGCGTGTGAGCTTTGTGGCTGTGTGTGAGCTCATCAAGCGAAACAGATGTGGAAAACTTGTCAAGATGGACAGAGCTGTCACCTGCTGCTTGCAGCATTCAGAGACTGTGGCCTGCTTCAACCAAGCTTATGAAGGTAATTCAAGCCTTTGTTGAAGTGAATCAAAAAGTCTGGAGAAATCCTAAAGTGAAAACAAATAAGGACAATATTTTCTCAGGTACCTGTCCTTTACTGTTCAGGTCTTATGTCTCTGATCATTTGCTCACACTCAGCAAACCTTTTAGAGCCCTTTTTAGTTCTCTTCTATTGCTGAGTCAGCCCCTTTTAACCAACTTGCTGTCCTAACCCCCAAGCTTCAGGTTATGATATTGGTTTGGTACTTCACTGTGATGAGCAAAACTTCATGCCCATGCTGCAGGCATGGGGCAAAGCCTGCTGCTCCTGCCTGGAAGCAGAGAGGACTTTCCCCTTCCCTCTTCCCTAAGATGACTCTCACAAACAGGCTTTGAGCTGTTTGCACATAAATGCTGCTCTCCCATCCACACTTCAGTCTGGACACCACAGGTATACTCTTTTGGCTTTATGAAATGCAGATATTCACACCAGCAAAATGTATGCACCTTACCAGCCTTATTAATTCTTATCCATACCAAAGAAACAGGATGCTGTTTGAGATACCCAGAAAAGGCACTTTTTAAGCATTTGTCAATTGCATACCTAGTGCATACAAAATGCTACAATTTGCATTTACCTCTGCAGTGCAGCATTTGAGAATGTACCTTTATTACCTTATTGTGGGCAACAAACACAAGCTTGGGGTTAAAATCATATCATTGTGACAATCATCCAATCTATATGGTAGAAGGAAAATTCTGCAGACTCATTTGCATAGTCAGCATAGCAAAAATGATTAGAAGAAAGAGCTTTATAAATAAAACTCTGGATGCTACAAATGTAGGATAAATAAAAACTAAAAGTTACACAAAATCATACAGACTTCGTTTTTGACTAGCTGAACTTACAAGCACAGTTGCTTCAGGTATTTTTCCAAGAGAATTGAAAGGTTTTGGAGGAAAAAGCATTTGTGCGCACACATGCATATCTTGTGCATACACACAGACACATACATTATATTTATTTATGCACCTGATGCGATTTCTCCTTTACTCCAAATAAAGAATACAGGATCTTAAGAACTACCAGTTAATTCCATGTCTGTATCTTCAGATACAGAGCACAGCTGCCAAATGACAGAAGTGGATGGAGTGCCTCAGACTTTTTTTTGTTGTTGTTCTCATTTGGCGCCAATATAATTTATTCCAGAAGCAGAGCTGGAATGCCAGCCTGGACCAGCGGACAGCTGCAGCCCTGGCACATCAGCTCCCAGTTCCCTGTTAGTTATGTACATCTCTGTATCTATCAACCTGTCAGGCCCAGCTTCTGAACACCTTTAATGTGCTACAAAGATAAACACTTCTATATGTAGGACAGGAAATGAGGCTTCTTTTGCTGAAAAAAATACAATTTAC
>NW_008239110.1:5288790-5350943 GCF_000691975.1 Corvus brachyrhynchos
TGTTTTCAGTATCAATGAAATCAGAACATCACTGTAATTCTGTTTGATAATTTTAACTTAGTTTGTTAGAAACTATTCCCCTGAACCAATAGCTGACCTCCAAAGCATTCCAGCTTCCTGTGGGATAACAAGGAATAATATAAAACATTCTACTGTAAAATAAGCATGGCTGGTGTGAATTTTGTTCCTGTGCTGTCAGAGACACAAACCTACAGCAAGTACTCAGCAGTGATCAAATAAATATCCAGAGACCTTTTTCTAACAGACAACTCAGCAACTTCAAACAGATTTCTTGAGCTAATTCACTTGTGGTATGGGCCGATAAAGCAGTGTTAATCTCCTGTTTTAAATCACAGCTCTGTCATAAGGCTCTATTAATCTCTCCCAAGTTATAGAGTGTCTTAGTGGTAGGAAATTATATTTCTAAATTGAATTTTGTTCTCTTTCAGTGTAGCAAGAAATATTTTTCAGACTTCTAATAGGAACTGTAAAACCTACGATGCCAACAATACGTTTGAATAAATAAAAGCCATAATTTAAAGCCACTTTCTTCCAAGCCCCAACATCACAGCAAAATAACAGAAATTGGTTACCTACAAAGAAACTAAACACAAGATTTTAAATTAAAGTGAAGCAGATGGTTAACTTTTTTATCTTTTTATAGCAATTGGATTTTCTTTAAAAAATTTTTCATAGTCAAACAATCTCCAGGCGCTAATAAAACGCTTATTGATTCTTAGTATATACACTTACTCTACAAGATGTCCTAACCCACAGTTTCCATTATTTTTAACGGAAACAAATACCCTTTCCATAAGTTAGTGCCCCTTTGTTTCACGGGAGACAAATTTACAGTAAGTAAATATCTCTGCATTAAATTTACTATGGTTAAGTTAAAATTAATAACCACAGGTGACAAAATAAATTAATTTTATGGTCAGCAATAGAGCTGCAGGGTGGGTAGTGGTAGGAGGCAGCAGAATGTAACTGCAGCATCGATAAAGTTTATGGCCTTTGCTTTCCAAGAACAATCCCACAGCCTCCATAAGGTTTAGATAGACTTGCCCCACAGGCTTATTTGAATCTTACCTACTGCTGACCATTGCCACCTCACCGAGTGCAACAAACAGCACTGGTCAGTGCTTAGATCAGAAATACTGCCTGCATTAAATTTTTTTAATGTCTGCAGTAAATACAGAGAACTGTTACACATCAACATATTAGGAGTTGTATTAGGCAGAGTGTTCAAAGCCACATGACCACCACTCAATTCATATCAGCTTTGCAGTCAAACCCAAATCCAGGTAGTACAAGGAATCACCTTGACTTACCAGCTTTGAGGTAAGATGGATTCAAGGCAATTCAATTGCACTTACATGCAATTTATGTTAAAAAAATAAAACCACAAGAACACCAAACCAAAAAAACCACCTGTGCTTGCTATGGATTTATTCTCTCTCTGTAGTAATTAGATTTTTCTCACAAAATGAAAGTCAAAATACTTACCACAAAGCTTTTTCTTTGGGAGAGGCTGTGGGGTGGGACGGATGGTGTTACCTTTTAAGTTCAGCTGGGAAACATGGTGTAATGACTGAATACTACTAAGACCACAGCAAGATTGGAGCAAGAAGTGCTCCAGTCATTATAAGCGACTGCTGCTTCGAGTTTAATTTTAGCTGTACTTTATTAACTGTTCAGAGTATTAAACTTTCCTGTTTTCAATCCTATGACAAGGGTCTTGGAGTCTCCTTCGACATCACCAGGATCTTCCTGGCTGCATTTTCTAATATGTGCCAACCTTTAAAACATCTGTCCTAATAATCAAGAGCTGTTCATGAAAACTGGAAATAGCTGTGAAAGCTAAAGGAGAATTAATTTTAAACATTTTTCAAGGCTGATACAGGCATTTGCTTGGTGTATGTGCAGGGAGAGCAGTCTCATACACACACAAAACAAGCAATAGGAGCCAGCTGAGGGGGCTATGGTGGAGCCCATCTCAGACTACTGGTTCCTTTGGTGCCATGAAGTAAATAAGATTTGATGCAGAGCAAAAATATAACTAAAATGTTTCCACAAAACAGAGCTCTTTCTTTTTGACCTGTTTTCTTTGTAACAAATGGAAAGATAATTCTGTCAATAGAAAAGCAGGGAAAGATGAGAGAGGGAGGAAGGAGGAGAGAGAAAAGAAAAAGCAACAGAGGGAGAAGGGCAGCTGCAGCCACCGAGGCTGGAAAGAGGGAGCACATCCCAGAGCTGGCAAGCCTCAGGTGAGGATTGCAGCAGCCCTCCTGCAGTTTCTGCAAACAATTAGAAATGAAAGGAGCCTGTTCTTGTCGATGCATCCAAAGGGGCCTCGACAGTTCTTACAGTCCCTTTGTTTGCCCATCAGGCTTCTCCCTCAAGACATTAATTTTATCCTGTTTTAAGTAAAGTTGTTTTACTGACACATTTGAGTGATGTTTGCAGTCCCAGCTCTGAAACAAAGAAATTATGCATTTAGCAGCCTCTGCACACCACATTTCTGTGGAAACTTCTTCCCCAGTTTGCCCTAGGTACCCTGTGATAAGTAGCAGAAGAAATGTCTTATCAAGACACTGATGTTTTCCCTGGAGACTGCTGATCAGAGCCTTTTCCTACCACAACTGAGATCCAGCAATAAAGAGGAAATACGGTCTTAGGACAACATAAGCAGAAACACATGCTCCTCTAAAATTCAGAATTTTAAGAACTTCTCAAGACTATATGTGAAAATACATAGTGCAGGACAGATGTTAACTTTTGTATTTCAAGATGGTCTTATACATGGAGAAAGAGAATCTAAAGAGAGTAAAAGGTTCCTTAAAGGTAAGTGTCCTCATTTGTGTTACCTGAATTCAGTAAAGATTTAGATAAACCACTGCTCACAACATAAATTTAGCAGTTTGGCAATAAAAAAAAGTCAAAAACGGGAGGAAATTACAAAGCATGTTATTCAAAGGTCAAACTACCATAGACAGCTGTCTACAAGAAAAAGGCTAACATACAAATACTAAATTCATTAGAGGAGAGAGGAATTAAACTAATTAACTCTGTATTAAATACTATTCATTAGAGGCATATTGTATGATCCTCCTATTCCAGTAACTTATACCAATATACAAGCAAGAGACCATTTTCTTGAACAAGTCATTGATAAAAATTATGCTTTTGCCCAAAAGTTAAAAGCCTTTGGAATCTCAGCAAAGGTTTCTGAATAAAGACCTCCCCTTACTCACCAAGTTACATGAGTATAATGAACAGGTTATCCCACATTTGGCCTTTGGCAGCTGGAAGACCTGGTATTCTACACAGACGGAAATCAGATAAAAATGTCAAAATAATTAAGTTCCCTTACTTAAGCAGGTTCAGACATACTGAACTAGTACAGCTTTATGGTCCAGGATCAGAGCAAGTAGCTGTCCTAAGGCAGCAAAATCAATGGAAATATTTTAGATACTTGGGACTCCTTTTTTTTTTAGGGATGGTAGAAGTTGATGTTTGGCATAAATCACCACATGTGTCACCTTCAAAATTGGAGACCTTCAGACCCTGCAGATTCTTTGCTGGTTTACTGCTTTCTATCCTGCCTTCCACTTGCTCAGAAGCCTTCCTGATGCTGTGAAGTTTGATTTGACTGAAGGGGAGGATAATTGCATGAAATTTAAAGATCTAATATTCCACAGGCACAGGGAAAATGAGGTATGTTTTTAAAAAGTAGCATCTCTGTAGAGCTGGAGGATAACACTCTGGATGAAGAGACCAGCACATTTCTGGAAAAATCAAGGAACTCATGTTCCTTGTTCCCCCAATTGCTGGGTTTTTCTTTAAGTGCCACCTACTTTGAACACAGACCTAAAGTCTTTTCATGTACGCAACTGCTCATCTGACAAAGATACAAATGCACAGGGCTTTATTTTATTAAACCAAAAATCATATCCATAGCAAATACATATTGAAGGTCCAGATTAGATTTAGAGTCAGAGTCTCTATCTACATAAGACAAAAAAATGCAGACTCTAAGTATAGATTGCACTAGTGAGAGCTTGTACGTATAGGAAAAAGGTAGGATTGACACAAGATGGACTTTTGGGATGAGTTCAACTTTAGGTGGTTAGTCTTGGGACAGAAGTTGCCAGGTGATGTTGAATGGATACAGAAAAAGACTCAAATAAGAGGAGTATGACGCTCACCATCAAGGCTTCTGAAAATTAAATTCACTTCTGCTTCAAGGAGAAAGTAAGATTTGCCATAGGATAACTCCTACTGTTTAAAGCAACTTTTCAACTTTGTCAGAAACTGGAAAGCAATGCTTAGATCCTTATTTATCTGAAAGTCAAGGAATCAGCATTAAACCATGGGGATTTCCCACCTTATCAAAAGCACCTCTCCATTCAGACCATCAGTGTCTGGGTGTAAAAGCCTCCAGCATCAAGGCTACGAAGGCTGACAAGATGGTGCTTCTAGGGCAAGCACCTGAGTCACACTTGTATGGAGCATCCCCACCAGTTCACTGGTTATCAGACATGACTGCTTTCCAGACAGACCGCAGGAATGAACATATTCCCCCACACATTACCAAGCATATTGTCAAGGTGACAGGGGAGGACAAGACACTGAAGCAGAAGCAAGCCTTGGAGAGAGTTTGGTTGATCCCAAGCCCTTCTCTTACCATTTTCAAAATTAGTGACTGGTGAGGACTAAACAGCATTTTCAAGATAGCGAGGTTTCCTAAACACAAGTTTATGACAGCCATCTGCTCCAGTTTGCTCCAGCTGCCAGAAGGGCTCAGCAGGATGGGCGAGACAGAAGAGCAAGCACACTCCTGAGACCCCACTCAAGGACGGTCCCCAAGGAACAGAACTAAACTCTGGGTAAAAATACGAACACTACATCTGGACACTTCCACATATCCCTGCCAAACTCATCTGCTCTGCACGGCATCACAGAGACACACAAAGGCTGTCTCCTTCCCTCAGAAGTTTGCAGTCTAACTGCAATAGCACGGCCTACGTAGAGAGACATGAAGGGATTCACTAAGGTTGCAAAGGGGGTCAGTGGCAGATGCAGACATCAAACATGAGCCACGGCAGTCTCCCTGTCATCTGCCTGTCCATTGAACTTTGCTGTCTGTTAAGTACAAAGATACATGACAGAGCAAAAGCCCCTGGTGAACTCACATCAAACCAGTCAAGACTGAGTAACCGAGAAGCTTGGTACTGGAAACAAGACAGAGAAAGAAGCAGAAACAAAACTCACAGGCCAGCAGGACAAGACACGGCCAAAGGTTTGGGGTTTTTTGTTCTGTGAAAGACAGTAAGAAAAACCTTTTCTTCACACACACAAAGTGCATGTTGATATGAGCTGTAATTACACACTGCTGGACTTTTAGACAGTTTTAACCAAAGTATTAATGCACCTTATAGAAAGCATAGCTCTACATTAAAGTTTATCACAGTTGTTCACTCATACATTTCTGTAATTTCAGTCCATTTCTCTGGTAGCGTTACCAGTGAAGATACAGGAAATTGTCACACAATACACAGAAACTGTAATGAATGGCAAAGACTGAAAGCATGTTTGCCTGGTCTAAGACAGTTCTTAAATTGCCACAATCCAGTCAATACTGAAGATGGAGATTCTAAATACGGTACAAAAAAAACACTTCCACAAAGAATCACAACCTAAACAAAGACATACAGAGACTATTTCCAAAACAAACATGCAATATAAGTAAGGTGCATTTCAAAATTATGTCAAGGTGCTAAGGACCAAAAGCACAGATATGACTATCAACTCCATGTCCTGCCTATGGAGTTTACATTTGGAGTTTTCCTAAACTGGAGACACATTTCAGCAGCTATTCATGCCACTGTGCTCAATGGGGAGCATCTCACCTGCACAGAAGGGAGCCCCTTCTCACATTCGATTTGAAGTGGTGCCCTTTCAGCAGAAGCTTAACTTGCTTTAGCAAACACTGCCAAAAAAATCTACCTTAAGGCGTGGGGGCAGGGGGGTATACCAAAATGATAATTCAGCAGTAGGCTCATTCTGAGCTAGCATCAAACAGAAAAAAGAAAATCCACCATTCTCCAGCAACCCTCCTGGCTGAGCCCAACCAGTCTTCCCAGTCTCAGTGGCAGCAGACTGCAGCCTTCAGACCAGGCAGGGAAGAAAAAAAGATCACAGCTCCAGGAGGCCCAGGCACTTTTCCCATCCACCAGCTGAATGACATATCTGTTCTCAAAACACTCCTGTTATTCCACATTTATACTCAGGACACGACTCACCTCTTTCCTGAAGATACTTTTCGCTCTCAGAAGTGTGCCTCTACCATTTATTTTCTCTTTTCTCTTGCTTATGGTCCTACACCTAAGAGCATCACTAATATGTCCCACAAATCAGGGGTAAAGCACAGTAATTGTCTCCAGGCCACCTCTCCAGACCTAATCTAATACAAAATTTAGATACCCCATAGTACAATTCCATCTTCTAGCTGACATACACCAAAAAGCCATACTGTTGGCACATCCACAGGCATCCAAATACCAATCAATAGCTGCATCACTTTGTAGAAATAAAGACAGCAATTAGAAGAATTAATCTAAAATAGTGCTTATACATTCACCTAAATATGTCAGAATAAACTTACCAGCACAAGATGTCTATTAGATACCTGTGAAATCTTCGCCCTGTGCATGTTAACTAGTATCACTCTTCAAGTATTCAGTTTTCTTTCCAATCCATGTAATTTGTAGACCAAAGGTGTTTTTATATACTGGACAGCACTAGGGTTCAGTTTCCTTTTACCAGGGGTTATAAATTTGACTAGACAGCAACAATTGCTTTTTAATCTAAGCAAACTGGTATGTCAGAGGCAATCAGTATGGCAAAGCTATCCCAGGAGTATCCTAATAATCCCAATGAATCACTTGGCGTTGTATGAAACTGAATAGTTGAACTCTTAGTGCAGAATGTCACAAGCACTTAAAGCAGCAAGCATATACAGCTACAAACAGTGAGCTCAGAGACACTTCCCTTCATAGTGTTTGCACTCCTGCTCAACTTCAGTACTTCTGGCATTAACCAGTTTCTAACCATATTAGTGTATTTTATTTTTTTTAAACTATTTCCCATGGAAAAAACCTGATACACATTTAGGGATGTTATTTGCTATTCCTACCAATAGTTATATGTTATAGTCAGAGAAAAAGAGCAGGAAAACTCTGGGTACAAAACTGGGAGGGCTCTGATATATGAGAAAATCTATTGATATAAGGTAATTAATAAAATAAGGAGACCAGTGTTTCTGATGAGAGACTTTTTAACATTGATTGACACACAAATGACACTGATTTCAGAGGAAATATTTAAATGGACCAGTGTAGCCCTCCTTAGTGTTTCAAGCCTAATTTGGAGCATTTCAAACATATTAAGTAAGCATTTAAAAAATAATGTTCTCCACTAAATTATATGCCACATATGGAAAGACATGCAATAATAATGCCACTTTTAAACCCAAATTAAAGGTGCATTCTATCTTAATTCAATTTTTATTAATATATTCTATTAGTTTAAATTACATGCAGATTTTTAAAACTGAAACTAGAAATATTGCTTTACACACATAATTAGAAATGCTTCAATCTATCTAACTGCATAGAGCTACTTTCAAATGAAACTAGCCAGTAACCTTAGATTAGCCTTAGAATTAACCTAAGTCAGTAACCTTGTACTGGGCTTCCTTATGTGGTGATTCCTACTGCCTCTAAACAACATCTAGTCCCACAGAAGTACATTAGTTCTCTTACCATCCTTAGAGTGCAAAACTGTTGTTGAATTGACAAGTGTGTCTATAAAACATGTATCACAGTCTCTAGTCTATCAGCTATATGACTATCTATACTAAGTCGGGATAAAAACAGATGTTCAGACTTGAAAAGCACTTATCTTTACAACTCCAGAATCCCTGAGGAGGTTTAATCTAGTTGATTTAAAGCTTTGGTTCTTAGCATCAGTTTAGTAGTTGGCTGATTTTACTTCTTAACTAGACAAATGCTCTTCCATGGACATGCTAAAAATTCTCAGTAATAATAGCTGCATATACAAACTACTGATTTGCCCATAAATTCTAAAGCATAGGTGATCCTAATATTTTTTTCTACTCTACACATGAAAGTCTCCAAGTCTCTGGAAAATTCAGGCCAACCACCTTCCTCCTCTCATTCCATTTTCAATCTTATTTGACTATGGAACATACAGTAGAAGTCATTAAGCTGCATTTCACAGTTTATGGTTTTAATGGTTTCGCAACATTAGATGCACAACACATTTTCAAGCATCAAAAACTATAGACTTTGCTATCTAACATTTCATAAAGATAATAAAAGCTAATGAGCATTCATGATCTATGATGTGACAAGACATCTGTTCTGTTCTTTCTGAGATAAACACTCACCCCCGCCTTGTTCTGGCACAGTGGGAGACAACAAATATAAACCAATTAATCATTTTAAACTATAAGCTATATTAAGTTATAGTTTCTCAACAGGCTTTTCATACCCTGTTGCTAACAGGGCACAGGTGTCCTAAAACCACTCTTTCAATGCAGTAATTATATCCCGCTAACTTCCCATGGTCAGCTGCAGTCAACAGCACTGTTCAGTTTCAGCAGAAAAAATCCCTGTTCAAAACAAGCAATAACAAGGTTGATGTTATACCAAGAGTCCAGTATCAAGAGCTCTCTTCCCATTATCTACATATTTACATCATGTTTTCTTATTACAGGAGGATTTTAGAGGAATTTCATTCTGATCCATTATGAGGGTAAGGAGTGTAAATGTTGCAAGAAATCCTACAAGACACGTCATAGGGGACACGAGTAACATGGGCACGGAGGCGGCAAGAATAATCTGCTTTACCATTGTGAGGCTGAAACAGGGAGATCTGTCATAGCAAACTGTTGAGAAAATTAAAACTCTGCTCTCCTTTACATTTCAAAACCAGCTGCCAAGCATTTTAGGTGAACTGTTTGAGACCAAATTCAGCTTCTTGTCACCTATAGTATAATACAGAAGTGGAAAAAAACCAAACCAATTCTTTTTTGTCTTCATTCAGCCTTGCAGTATGACTTATTTTGAACACTGCAGGAGCATGCAAGGTTTTGGCATCCTGGAAACTGCTGTATGTTACTGTAAATAAAACATGTGAAATGGAAAAAAAAAAAAATCCCAGATTGCATAGCAGTTAACGAACAACATTATTCACAGTAAAAGCTTAAAGGTAAAAATCCCAGTTTACATAAAGAAAACAAATACCCAATGCCTGACAAATACCTCGTACTGCTCAAAACACTGTCCTCCTATCGACCTACCTTGCAGAAGCTTGTAATAAAACAAGCAATAGAACCAGGGAACGAAGCACAGCCCAGCTGTGCAGGAAAGCAAAGTACTTTTGCTAAACTGAAGGATCCAAGGTAACTGAGATTTAATGTTAACACCCCACACAGCTTCAAACATCTAACCTATGTAAGTAGCCTAAGCCGCCTGCCAGAGAGAAACAGCATCTCCTCACTGACTGAAGCAACAGTCAAGCAGCTTTCCCTGGACTGTCCTGCTGGAAGTCTGCTCCTTCCACTAACTAAGAACTGGTATTCTCCTCATGTTGCAGCCACAGACTCTGCCTCAGAATTTAAACCAACATTTATACAACATGTGCACCAACAGAACCAAAAAGGAAATGAAGCTAATAAGTTCATGCATAAAGCTTAGTCCAGAGGAAAATTACTGTGGCAAGACTGAATCAGATGACCCAGGGATTTCTCTCTCACTTCCCCAGAGAGGTTATGTATGCTTTAGATTAAAATAAATAAAATCTGAAAAAAACCAGCACTAAATAAGCAGCCTAGACAAATCAGCTGGTGAACTTAGGCTACACATATATTAGCACTTAGTGTAGGAAAACATGAAGGGATCAGTAGGAAATAGTTTCTGCTGTGGACCTGAATCTTAAAATTTGCATGTTTGGTGGGTTTCCTATGACCAAATTAATTTCAGATCACCTCTTCAGATCATTTAAGCCTTGCAGACATAAATTTGATGTTCATCCATTAGCATTTGGTACATTTTTGGATCAATTTTTCTAATTAGTTTCATCTGGACAGAATCCAGTTTGCATTCTCTGAAGCAAACGCATGACAAGCAGGGATGACCAGATTAATTTACAAAGAAAAAACACACCCTCAATTGAAAAAACATACCACACACAAAAAACCATTCCTAGCCTGAATCAAAACAGTAACGCAGTCCTACCCCAGGGTCCCTACACAAACAGTTATGCAACAGCATCACAGACCCCAAAACGTGCAGCTACTTACCAAATGCTGCTGAGCTCTTGCTGTTAATTTTGGATATTATTAGTGTATCATATTCTAATTCTATATAAAATTTGACATGAGATTGTATCATAGTTTTGTCAGTTAACCTCATAAGCTTAATTTCCTTTCTAGTGCATCTATTTATGTCCATCCATGGACTGACAATGAGTTCTCAAATACTGCTTCCATGACAAATTATAGAAAGATTAATAAAATCCTGATAGAAAAAAGAATAATCTGCCCACAAAAACACACGAACTTGTCACATTCCGATTCTGGTTAAAATATTAAAATTTAATTAATACCTTTTGAACATACAATTATGTCAAGGAAAGAGTAAAGCCATTCAAACAATGGATATAGATCTTAAACAATATTTACAAATTTTAAACTGCAAGTTGACTATAAAGTCACAAATACTTTAAATATTTAGTAGAATATAGTGTAAATTCTAATATAAACTAGATAAATTCCATCTGCTATTTTTTTCAGTCATAACAGTCTAATCTTTACATACTATATACATTAGAATACTAAAAAGTTATAAAATTTTCTTTCTGTTACAATGCAAAGAAATGGAAAATACATCAGCTCTGTCTTACTGTACAATATTCCAATTGAACTTTCAGTAGTGGTCTGCAAAAATAAATGGCACTTTCACATGCAACAAGGCATAAAGTACAACTCTTCATTTGCAGTATTCCCTCTGAGTGCAAAGTAAAATGAAATGCAAATGTTATTCAGCCAAGTAGCTGGAAATCAAATGTAAACTGTGGAAAGAGATTCTGACAAACTTTCTCAGATTGAAGTAAAAAAAAAAAAAAGGCATGTAAACTGATGTCCATACAGATCTGTAATTTTAAAAAATGAAAATACAGTATACTATGAAGTTTGTTATGACAGTATCAAAGCTACCTTGACAACACAATAATGGAGGCAAAGCTGATGATCCTGTGCCAATTCTGAAGCCCAGCCCTGCCAGTGGGCTGCAGCATCTGTTTTTCTATTGACAGTTTTCAAAATTACTTCTGCCACTCAAAATTGCACATTAACAGTCAGATGAGTTTTCTAGACGTCATTACGCCATTGTGTAACCATAGCTTCCACAGTGCAATGCCACAAGAAGCCTGTCTTTCAGGATTTCTTTACTTGGATATTCAGGTAACTTGAGCATGTTGATACTGAAAAGAAAAAAAAAAAAAAGGACACCACAGTTCAGCAAAAAAAATCAACAGTAAAGATTTCTGATTAAAACTCCTGAAGAGATCACATTTATGGAAGAAAACAAGCCTGTGCTAACTTACAGTACCACTGAGCATTTGAATATATTGCAGGAAATTAAGTTGTTTTTTCACTTCAGTAAGTTGTAATACAATAATTTAACTTTAATATTCCTTTATTAATTTTGCTACCTTTAATTACACAAACTCAAGTCACAAACAATGAGCAAACATAATGTAACATCATTTGGGACAAAACCCATCACTTTCATGTTGGAGAGTGAATACTGCAGGAACTGTTTAAATTTCCTTTGGACCTTTTAATATTCAAAAGACCTGTACTTTTGACTGTGACTGACATGAAAAAGCCCTGGTTTTAAGATATTTTAATTAGAATAGTTAACATACCATGTGCTTGATGTTGGTAAAAGATTTGCAGTGTATGGTACAGCAGCAATAGTAAAATTTTGCAATCCACTGCCACCCATTATATGAGCAAAGCCACCATGAGGCACCCTGGAACTGATAAAACGTACAGAAGTTAGAGCAGTGCAATAATGTTGTAAGGCAACAAATTGTAATTTTTACACTGAAAATATCTCTTACTTAGAATAATTTGACAGTTACTAATACTTTTACTAAAGTTCCCTTTTTCTTACTGATGTCAAAATTCTCATTGTTTAAAAGCTTTTAATTACAAGACTGAATAACGTATTAGTCTACTTACATTAGGCATCATATTGTTTGACTGACATTTAAGACAATTCTACCTGCAAGAGGGACTCATTTCTATAACCAGTTTTTGTAGCAGAATGTTCATAGAATCATAGAATATTCTGAGATGGAAAGGACCCACAAGGATAGAAATCTGACTCCTAACTCTGCAGGGATCACACCCTGTGCCTGAGAGCATTGAAAACCCTTCTTGAACTCAGGCTGCTGCTCTGACCACTTCCCCGGGGAGCCTGTTCCAGTGCCCAGCCTTCTGGTGAAAGAGCCTTTCCCTAACATCCAACCTAAAACCTCCCTGACACAGCTTCAAGTAATTCATTTGAGTCCTGTCTCTGGTCACTAGAGAAGAGATCAGAGCCTGCTCCTCCACTTCCCCTCCTGAGGAAGCTGTAGACTGCAATGAGGTCTCCGAGGTCCCCCCTCAGTCTCCTCTTCTCCAGACTGAGCAGACCAAGTGTCCTCAGCCACTCCTCATACGGCTTCCCCTCTAGACCCTTCACCATCTTCATGGCCTCTCTGGACACTTTCTAACAGATTTATATCCTTCTTATATTGTGGCATTATCTCAGTTAAGACAAACATGTCTATTTATGTTTAAGAAATACTACATCCCAAAACAGTTTATTCTCTGACTACTATCTGTGGGACAAATGACTGAAGTGTCCTTGACATGCCTGTACATTTACTACTTCAGACCGAATATTTCAAGTAACTAATAAAACCATTACATCAGTCACACTATAGACCAGTGACAATCTATGGCAAAACCAGAACACACTAAAAAAATCACTAGCATCTTCAGGAATGCAATCTCACTTAATCATATTACTCAATTTTTTTTCTTTACCAACATACTATTCAAAGATTACTCCAGGTGCAAATGGGCAATAGCCCACTGTGCAGACTCCCTTTCTGTCATTCTAAACTAACAAATAGAATAAAATTCAGATATTCAAATATTTTCATAACAACAACTTAGCTGACATACACTACAAGGTAACATCTTCCTAGCACAGCCCTTACACTAAAAAACCCTCAACCCCCTCCCAAACCCCACTATAGTGAAGGGACAAAGGAAGTTGGATGCATTTGGAACAATGCCACCATTAGGGAGAGAGTGATCATCCTTTCTCTGCACTTCGGGAGTGTCATAGGTTAGCAAGCATAGTCCCGGAAGGGACGTCCTTGCTAAGGGGTGCTTACAGTTTCCTCTGGGAACTGATAGAACCTATCAGCTGGCCAGTTTGAATATGGACAATTCTCTAAGCCACTTAAAGTTGTGATCACCTCTGTTATCCACATTTAAGAATAGGCAAACTCCCCCTCCAAGCTCTCTCTCGTTTCCGGCGCTGGGACAGGCGGCTGCAGGGCCCGAGCAGGGCCCAGTGGGCCCGGCCCAGGCCCTGCTTGGGCCAGGCCGGGCCGGGCCACGGCCATCCTGAATTCATGAAGATATGGGGGGTGGAGTGTTCAACTCGTGAGCAGAAGCACCTGCGCTGAGATAGGCAGATGCTGACGCAGCTGTAATTTCATGAGAAGTTTGGACAGGGAGAGATGAACCAGATGAGGACTTTTGCTCCAAATGGGAAAGGAGAAAACCTCAGTCCGTAGAGATGAACCAGATGAGGACTTTTGCTCCAAATGGGAAAGGAGAAAACCTCAGTCCGTAGAGATGAACCAGATGAGGACTTTTGCTCCAAATGGGAAAGGAGAAAACCTCAGTCCGTAGAGATGAACCAGATGAGGACTTTTGCTCCAAATGGGAAAGGAGAAAACCTCAGTCCGTAGAGATGAACCAGATGAGGACTTTTGCTCCAAATGGGAAAGGAGAAAACCTCAGTCCGTAGAGATGAACCAGATGAGGACTTTTGCTCCAAATGGGAAAGGAGAAAACCTCAGTCCGTAGAGATGCTCCCAGAGATAGTCCTAACGATGAAGATGATGAAGACCCTTTGCTCCCAGGGAAGGAGAAGGGCCTCTGTTTTTGTTTCTGAACGGCTCAACCTTAAAATTGTACCCCAAAAAACTTCAAGAGTGGACCCTCGAAAGCAGTTGCGGGAAAAGCTGCAAGTCGGGGGAAAGGACTCACACGCAGGCAGAGAGACTCCTCTTCCTAAATGGACTGAACAATATTTGGAAGTGGGCGGCTGTCTCGTTGTGATAATGTTTTCATAGCATGAGCAAGAAGAGACTTCTCTTTCTAAATGGACTGAACAAGGTTATTATGGAAGTGGTAAACAGACTGAACATCTTAAGGGTTGTCTTTTCACATTGTCAGTGGGAGAAGGGAGGAAGGTGGGGGGAGGAGGAGAGTTCTGAAGGTGGTATAATTTTTTTTTCTTCTTTTAGGTCTGTTAATAAACTTCTTTATATTCTTTCAAGTTTGGTGCCTGCTTTGCATTTCTCCTAATTCTTATCTCACAGCAGATAAACAGTAATGAGTATTTTGGACCAAACCACTACAGGGAGAAATATCCAGCTCCAAGCTCCCCACTGTAGGAGGGACAAGGACATAATGCAGCAAGCTGAGTAAGAGCCACAAAGATTGTAAGGGATTGGAACACCTGACACAAGACAAAAGCAAGCTGGGACTGTTCAGCCTGGAGAAGTGGAAGCTCAGAGTAATCTGATCAATCTGTTTACCTACTTGAAGGAAGGGATAAATAAGATGAAGCAGTGGTTCCCAGTTACAGGATAGGAGGCAATGGGAACAAATTGAAGTCTAAGAAATTTCCATTTAAACATAAGAAACACTTTTTTACTGTGAGGTGGTCCAACACTGGTACAAGTTGCCCAGAGAAGTTGAGAGGCCAGCATTCCAGAAGACAGTCAAAACCTACCTGGACAAGGTCTTGAGTATCCAGCTGCAGCTTACCCTGCTCTGAATACCATGCTGGTCTAGACAATCTGAGATTACATCAGCTAGTTAGAGCACGGTACTAATAATGCCAAGGTTGATCCCTGTACGGGCCATTCACTTAAGAGTTTGACTTGATGATCCTTGTGCACCCCTTCCAGCTCAGAATATTCTGTGAAAGTCTTAATCTCCAGAGGTCCCTTTCAATCTCAGCTGTTCTGTGATTTTGTAGCTAGCGAAGAAAGAATCTGATAAAACAAAATAAACCTTCCAAAAAAAATGTAACAGCTGTTAGAATTCTGGATTACAGGTAGCTATACTAACAACAATGCTCCCATATTCCCCAAATCAAATGACTGTAAAAGACAGGAGCTTTTGGAATAAGTGGAACAGAAGAAGTAGTGTTTCCACTCACAGTAAAACTACTCAGCAAAAATGCAAAAGCGTAATGGTTGCAACTGCTGAATGTGAAGGAGCTGGGACACAACTCACAGTAATACCTTTTAAACACACCTTTTAGAACTAGCTGTAGTATCCAACACATAAATCTGTATTACCTAGCTTAACAGCAATGTTGAGCATATAGTTCTAACACTGCTACACAAAGTAACCACTATGGAGAGAAGTGGTTTGTAGCATATTATTTCTGACACAAATGGAATTATGCTTACAGCAACAATTCAGAACGGCTGTAAAGATTGTGCATCAGTAGTCTTATACCACGGTTTTGGCTCACATTCCAATACAGTGCTGCCTCCCCTGCAATGACTTTTTTTTCCCCTCTGACAAACATCCCACATTCAAATCAGCAATGAAACAGAGACCTAACTGCTGAAAATTTCTTTCAGTCCAGTATTATCTAAAAGTTTTTTCAACGTAACTTACTATAATACTTCCCATACAACAGGACAAAATTGTAAAGTAGGGTCAAGGCTTTGAACATTTAAAAGGAAGAGATTGCTGCCAACTTAAGCCTCCAAGAATGAGTTTTCTCTCCAAGCAAAACACTGCCAATATAGTAAAGAAAACCTTCCAAATAGATGCAAAAAATACCACAATAGCTGTGAACAAGAGCAACAATAAAATTTCATAGCTGTGGAAATTTCTATGTTTACATCTGAATCATGACTTTTCTACCTATTTTTTCACTGACAGGTTTTGCATAAATTTGCTTGGAATGAAAACACTGTAGAGGAGATTTTAAGCTTGATTCCTTATGTTTTCTTATACTTCTGTAACAGCAGCCATATATATCTTCCACATTTAACAACTATGCTGAATTTTCCTTAAAAGAATATAAGCATATTGCTTATTGCTCAACAAAAACCACAGTCCCCAAAGAAGTTGTATACAATCTTTACAGCTGTAGAATATAAATAAAGTAGAATTTATCATATAGAATCTATCAAGCTTCCAGCTGTTCACTAAAAACCCCATCAGAAGTTGCCAGTGGAGAATTAACAATAAATTAGCCAAATTCTATTATAAATGCCAAACAGACCAAGAGGGGGAAAAATAAGAAAAGCTTGTAGAATTGGCAATATCATCTCAAGCAGCTGTCAGCTGAGAAAGAGTAAATGGGATCATAAGTGAACTTTCAGATCCCCAACCTGAGCCACAAGAACATTTAGGCTTTTTCTTGAGTGTGCTAAGACCTCCAAATATGTTCAAACTTTGCTCACGACAATTACTTTAGTGTTAAAAGACATCTCAAAATTGGTATTAATGACAAATGCAATGTTATTTCTACTGAAACTACCAAAGCAAGACTTCATAAGAGAAAAGGAGAAAGAGATGTAAAAATGGGGGAAGAAGACAAGAGGCAAAGTTTAAGAAATATTTAGAGACGTCAGAGAAACACTGAAGACATAGTCATTAATCTGTTTAATTCACTAGATTAATTTCATAGTCTTTGATTGGAAAGAAAGAACAGTTCCACTTCACACACACACACAAAAAATCAAGTAAGTGAAAGTATGGAAGAGATTAAAGGGAAATAGAGAAAGAAAAAAAAAAAAGAACTTTTAATGCAGACTGCCAACCAGTACCCATAGAAACAAATTGTTCACTAAGGCCAGAAAAAAACATAGTTTGAAATTAGGTATACTTTTAATGTAAAATTTTACTTAAGATACCCAACTACTACGGCCCAACTACTGTACTAGGCTAACTCGTGTTTTAGCTCACAGAAAAGTCAGCATCTAAATCTTCCATTTAAAAGAAAGTAGGACTGTCTGGGGATTTATGTGCGAAAATGCCAGCTGCATATCACTGTTAGAGGTAACTTTCAAAAGTTAAATATGTATGGAAAAATACATCTATTGCATTTCAAACACTGAAGAAAAAACAAAGGGTTCCTCCTAGCTGATACAGAAAAAAAAATCCTAAGCAGATTGTTTTTAAATTCCAGCCCGGAGTTCTTAAATCCACACCAACAACTTCTTTCTTACTAACAAGAAAATAGGTAAGAACAAGACAGTAGGTGATGGTGATTTGTGACCAAAACGAATGATGCTGACGCACGTATTAATCAGGCACTGTAATTGTTTACTTGATAGAAAGTGCCCCTTAGAATCCAGTAGATTATCCCAAATGCCGTGAGAATAGTGAATGCCACTTCCGTATAATTTGGAATGTTTTAAGAATCATTTGAAACATGACCTTACATCTTAAAGATCCTTATTTGCTGTCTAGGTTTAGAAATGGACTAGTCCACTAAAAACGAAAGACCAGCAGCTGGCATGCCACATATGTGCAGTTACAACTGCAGGAATCATTTCTTCAGAGGACAAAAAGATCAACATGCATACAACTAGCTTCTTAAATTGTCCATGATCCCTAAAACCAAGAAAATTCATAATAAATCAAGTGAAACTAATAGAAGTTGTAGATCAGGCCATTTGATGATACATCCGTGACTGTGACTCTGAAATTCCTTAATATAAAAGGTAGTTTTGATGATCTTAATTTGTATTTTATCATTGCTTAACCACAAAACTTATCCACAAGAGGTCAACTACTCTACTGATCCTAGAATATTAAGGGAATATCAAACTAAGAAGATGGCGTGATCTCTGCCTGCTACCAGAAAAAGACTGGATCACACAGCTCAGGTGTCACATTTACGTCCATAGATCCACTTCGTGAAATGTCTGTACCCACAAGCTCAGCAGCTCACCCAGCTCACACGGGCATTTATCGCTAAAACATTCCTTCACTGGCCCCAAACCATAAGGGAAATAAAAGTGGCTTTCCCTAGAGAACAAATAGAATTTAGGACAGAAAACCTATATAAAGCAAACAGGTTACATTACACAGGTTGCATAAGGTTACGTCTTTATTTATCTTGACACACGGCACTAATGTTAAATTCAACTCAGCTTGAGGAGAAGGATATTCTGTGTATGCTGACTGAAGTGATACCTCATTATCTCATATATTATAGCCTCAGATGATTACTGGAAAAGCCAAGAGTCACATAAATATGCAACAGAAACAAGAATATAAAGCTCAGTTAAATTCACTATGGCCTTGTCAAGAACTGCCTGGACAGCAACAAAGGCCTCTTGCAAAGTGGTCAAGTACAATAAATATGTACACAATCATTTTGCTGGCAACACAGAAAGCAAAAGTATTAACACACACTTTGTCTACTTTGATCAACGTATAGAACACCCAGTATGCAAAACAGTTTCTAGATGATCTTTTATGGTCTCTCAAGTCTCTTATTTCAGAGTATCTACACAATGTATTTGTTTTACAGAAGAGTCTCTCACCTGCCAGTAACAAACTGTAATAGTAACACTCTCTCTTCCTGAGTTAGTTCTTCCACCACTTCCCAGAACCACTAAATGACAAAAAAGTTAGTTTGTATTTTCCATTAAATGCTTGTAGTACTTGAAAATATACTGGTAAAACAATAAATGGAATATATGTGAGTTTGCTACTAAATTATGGAAATGTTTGGATCAAATTCATACATAATTAAGTTACTTAATGCAGAAATATAGTATAAAAAAAACCTCCACATTTCAGCCAAAATAAGCTTCCACAAACACACACAGATAATGACAACAACAAACCCACATTTTTTTTAATTAAAATTAAATAGTCTACATTATTAAAAAACAAACAAACGAATAAATAATTTTACCTGAATAACTTGGTCTCCTCTCTCATAGCCACTGGTGTATTCTGTATTTTTTAACCAGTCATTTACATCAATTTCTGGCATACCAGACAACAAAAGCTCCTTCAGGAGAAGAATATAGATTGTGATTAGTCCTCCTGAGTAACCACTAATTTCAAGAGGTTATGCTATATTAAAAAGTAATGTTTTAAGCAGTAGAAAGCTTACAGTGTTTTTTCAGTTTACTACAACCTTATGGAACCCACAACTAAATTTTAATACATGGAGATTCTTGAATTTGGGTAACTTCATGTGATCTGTTTAGTTTACATATGCAGTATCAAGAGAGAAAAATTATTGCCAAAGAACCCAAAAGAGAAAACCTCTGAGTCTTGCCATGACTTCAGAGAAAATGTGAGATGTGTTGGTTACAGAAGATCAAACCACCACTAAAGACTTACTGGAATTTGATTCTGTGACTCAGAAAAAGTAAAGGCAATAGACAGCATCTCCTTACTTTCAAAGGACTTCTGTCCTCCTCAAGGAAAATATGCCAAGGCTTAAAGGCCACAACATGCTGATTCCATACTGAAATTACAATTTAAGGCATTTATCACTGCCATGTGAAGTTTCAGGAAGATGATAATTCTAGGTAATTAGAAAAAGCAGGAATACACATAATGAGATCCTCACTGATAGACGGCCAGGAAGCAAAACCAATGTGAAAGCTACAAAATCTTTATTTTGTGGTTACTGAGCTTTACTTCTACATCATTTACACTGCTGATGAAGTATGCTGAACAAAGTGTTTAAAAATACATAGGCATTTCTGCTTACCAGTTCATATTCATCAAAAAGTTGGATCAAAGATGGTGGAATGAACATATGGAAGCCTTGTAAAAAGGCATTTATCTGAGGCTGAATGGCTCTTGTCATTCTGAGCTCTGTCACAAGCTGGACATACTCAGCCTGCAATGTAGAAAACAATATTAAGATAGACCTCAGCAAAACCACACAGTGCTGGAACAAACACACACACATAAATGGAGTCCTCAATGCATTACAAATCTCTTCCACTGTAAGGTAGTAATAGTCCCTTTGCACTTTTCACATGGAAGCAACCCAAAATAAGCCCCTTCTGCTCTTCCATCTTCTTTCCTAAGGCAATTTCAAAACAGAATTGTTTGAAATGTTACATAAAGCAGTCAAAAAACAGGGACTCAGACCAAGATAAAGGAAGTAAATAAAACTTAATTTGTCATGCCCACATCTAATACAAACACCATTAAGCTCAGCTAAGGGCATAAACACACCAATGTTTGTAAGCAAAAATACTCTATTTAAGCAAACTAACATTACTCAGGAAAAAGGGTTAACTTCTGAAAGAATATTTGTGAGCCCAAAAGCTTCTTGCTTTCCCCCCCATCTCTGGAAGTCTAACAGAGTACATAACAAAGCTTGCAGAAGTAATCAGTCTTAATAAGAATTTCAATTTTTTTAAAGAAAGTCTGGAAAAAATCTCCTTAGTTTTTAAAAAATAAAAACATGAGAAAACAATTTCTGCCATAGCCAGGGAATAGACTATATCATGCTTTAGAGATTTGGGGGCTCTGTTCCCTTTAAGAGATGCCGGCCAGAGAAGGAATCCACTAGAATTTTGCTTTTGTTGAGAACACAAAAGCCTACGAGGTGTTAATGGAAGAAGGCTTTTAGAAACAAGTGCCTTTTAGAAGGGAAAAGTGCCTACATTAAAACTCTATAAACGTCTCATCTACCCTGACAAAATTACACAAAATTAATAAAGTTTCTTTACTCAAGAAAATAGTTTTCTACTTGAAAACAAAATTTATTCCTAGATTATTTAAGGTACTCAGTTTAAAGAAATGCTTTGACTTTGTAATCATGACTTTTAATAAGAAAATCATGAAATGTATCTCCCAATTAAACCATCTCAACTATCAGCTTCCTCCAAGAAAATAATCTTACAAAAATACTACTTTGATTTTTATTTTAGAAAACTTCAACCTAAACTTTTAGGCTCTGAACCTGCACAAAAGCAACCCAGCATTTTTTCTTTCCTTCCTTTCAGAAAAACAGAATGAAGTACGAAACATTTCAAAACAGGATATTTTTCAAAGGCAGCTCCTTACATTCACAGATGTACAGAGGGGTTGTCATCTGCTTTGTAGTTGAAATATACTTTTAAATGCATTATCACCATTTTATTAGAGTGAGAGAACAATTAATTTGTGAAGTGGTCTGAAGAAGAGGAACATGACCTAATAATATCTTCAATTGCAGCACTGCTCCCAAAAATCTACTTTCAGCCTAGTAATCTCCCCAGGCTGCTTCTACTATCAGTGGAGCTGAAGACATCTCCCTTCTCTAAGGACTGAGGGGGAGCCAAAGGAGATTAACTGCACTAGACAAAAGTCAGTCTCTGTGAATACAGAAGGAATCATGAAATTTTTGCAGTATCAGGATTCAAAATAATGTTAACACTGGTTGTCTGCAATGATCAGAAATGCGTATTTTACATCTCTTAAACTGCTCTTATGTAAATTAGGCTACCCAAAAAAACAGGGTTGTGGAAAGAAAAATTCACAATCTTATTTCAAAAAATCTATTTAAAAAAAAAATTACTTATTTTTTGCATGACAAAATACCACATCGAACACTTTAATTATGAGAAAAAGCAGTTGCTGTACTTTAGGTGCAACAAGAAATGTTTAAAACAGCCTGGAACAGCCGAGCATCCTGGCTATCAGCACTGGCGCATGATGAAAGACCTGTAGCACAGAATTTACATAATACAAGTCAGTAAACAACCTGGTCAATTTGTTTTGCTTTCTGTGCACTTCATTTGCATTTTATTCCCCTCTGAAGCCTTAGGAGCACATCACAAAACAGAAATAGCTACATCATTTCAGATCTACACATGCATTCCTACATAGTACAAAAAGTTATGATCCAGTCTTCTTTAAGGAAGGGAGATTTGATTGAAGACACATTAAATGGGCATCATAAACATAATTACAAAGTCTAGTTTGGGTGAGGGGTTGTTCTGTATTTTCCTTTGAGGTAAATAAAGCAGAGATCATGCTTCCTCGATTTCACAATCCCATATACTGTGAGACAAGGATCAGTGGTTATGACAATTCTCAGATTCAAAGAGCAGCTCCATTTTAAAGCTGCCTGGAAAAAAAAAAACCCTAGTATTTTACTGCCAAACAGAATGGCCAGCTCACAGACAGGTTCTGGGAGGACAGAGAAAGCCATAGGATTGTGGAAATCTGCACCATTTTTTAATATAACATATAGTCAAACTTTGACTAGCCCTAATTTTATTTTTTTCCTAAAAAGTAGAAAGCTGCAAAACGATACACAGCAAAGAACAAAGATAAATTCAGGACAAAGGCTGACTTTTCCCTTTGAAGTCCCTCCATTACCATGACAAAAGGCAGTTGAACCACAGCTGTAACTGTATTTCAGCTGGGCTACATGGACACAGCAATTGCAAGACATGAATATTTGCATCATCGAGTTGTCCCACAACCATTCACCTATCACACAGTTGATGTAAAAAAAGAAAATCACCCCATTCAAAGAAAATAACATTTTACAAATAGCTCTTACTACTGGTGCATTTACTCTGTTTCAGTTTTCAATGAGAGAAGGGGACTGTGGTGGTTTCTGTGCAGGGAGGGGCAAGCATGTGTTTTATTTTGGTTTTGGCATGGGGGATTTCTTGTGTATGTCTTTGTTGTTTAGGTTTTTTAAGGGATAAAAATTCATTCATAATTTATTTTTAACAGGTAATTTGCTAGTGTGCATACACAGCAAATTCTTTTAGAAGCTGAATTTTCTTCTCTCAGAGGTGTAACAAATACAGTCAGTTTTAAACAGTGATCTATTATTCCTTGGGTTAAGGCAGAAAAAAAAAATATATCACTTTCAGGAAAAAAAGTATTTTTTTTATAAAGTAACACAGACACATTCCTATTTAAACTGATAGAACAGCTAAGCTAAAACATACTGCAAAACTATGTCGCATTACAGGAACTGAGAAAAATCCCCAAAAACCACTAAAATACACATCTACAATTTTCAACAACTTGGCCACTGTCAACAACTTTGCCAGTGAACAAAACAGTGCCATACTACAGATGGTTTTTGACTTCACATTTTACAACTTCAAATTCAAAAAATCCACTAACATTAACAGCTTCAAAGCTACCACCAGAGTCACCTGTTTCTTACCACCTTTCAAATTAAAGCTACACGAACTCTCCTCCCCTCCTGCCATGCTGAGGAAGGCTTGATGAGACAGAATGAAGGCATCTCCTCTACACATTTTCAACCACCCTTTTTATAATGTGCCCCAGCTCTAAAGTTAACAGAGCAAATTAAGCTACTAATGAGTAGTACCCTCATGTGGACAAACTTCTAATTTTATGCTAATTTATAAGAGGTATTAAATAGTTCTTATGAAACTAAAATTTAAGTTAAATAGGTCTTTTTTTATATACTGGGAAGCTAAGACTGACCAGATAGAACAGTCATCATCCTTGCTTTCTCCAGTGGGTAATAGGGAAATTAAACATCCACTACCTTCACAATTAGACTTGTTTTACCATCTGTATTCTTTCACAAATGAAAGAAAATTCACAAATTATTGCAGGAATCAGTGCAGAATCAGGCTAACAATACGTATTCCTGCTATTGGAATGACACTCTGCCTTAATGAAAATGAGGATTAAGGCTTCAAGAATCCAGTGCCAATTGCTCCAACACAAACTGCAAAGTCCTTGCAACAAAGGCTGACACCACGCGGCCGTTCCCCAGCGCAGCAGCTGCCGACACCGCTGCTGAAGCCAAACGCCTACTGAGGACAGAGAACGGGCTCGGCCAGCCCAACACAAATGAAAATCAAAACACAAAGCAGACATCAGGACCAAAAGTCAGTGCTACAAAAAACTGCATGTCTACCCGTGACACTCCTGCAGTTACTCAAACCTGTTTAGTCAGGAACTGCAGGATTCAATCAGACTTGGGTTTATCCTAATTTCTAGACCATTTTCAAAATCTGGCTGTGTTTTCCCAAATTTCTTTTTTTGAACTAATGCTGCAAAGAAATCGGGGCCTTTTCAACCTGTTACTATTAAAGTAAATTTAAAAGGTAGGTTATTTCCATAAACACCAAGTGACTTGCAAATGGATGAAAAAGTTTCCTGCAGACTTTTACTCAGTCCATTATCTGCATGTTAATTAGAGCAAACCAGTGCCATAGACTGGCCTAGCAAGCAGCACACTTGGCAACATTACCTATAATTCTATGTTTAGCAATTGCTACTGTTCCACTTTCTTGGTATATATACCCAAGACACAACTTTAGGAATATTTGTAACTTTTAAAATAAATCCTTCATTTGAACTTGATCCTATTTCCCTTCCACAGTTCTGTCAGAAAGAACCTCAAACCTGAATAGTTTTAAAGATTTTAAGTACTACTATTTCTACAACATGCAAAGCAAGAAAAAGGGGAAAGAAAAAAGAAAGAGTGCTGGCAACTGTAATTTTTTTGTATTTTCTTCAAAACAGGTATATCATTTATTCTTCCAGTTATTCAGAAAGTCAGTCTAGTGGCTTTTCCTATACTACCATCTTCTGAATAAACCTGTATACTCACCTTGTTTTCCTGTGTAACAAGTATACTTGCACCCCCGGGCTTCAGTGGCACTTCTTCCATTGCTCCAAACACATCGGTCTCAACAGAGAAGGTCAGCTCTAAACCCAGATCACTGATGTCATTATCTAAAATCCACTGCAAGTTCTTTGCATACTCTGGATCAATAGATGCTACATCCTGATAATTTACAGGTATGCCTAGGAAAAAAAAACCCAGAGAGACAAAACTGCTCAAATAAATAGGATAAAGCAAAAAGAGTTCTAACTTAATACGTGGTAGAAGACTGCCCTCTAGAGAAAAACCAGAATAATGCAGTAATAGGAAAAGGGAAAAAGGGATGTACTGTTACTAACTACAGCAGAACTGCACTCACTCAGTTTTTAAAATACTACAGAATCAAGTTTCCTCCCTATGTTTTTCCTCCTAGTGAAGAAAATTACATACCACTCAGGAAAAAACACAGTTTTAGTTCACTAATGGATTTCAGTAAAAGCATCTACCCATTCTGAACATAAAATGTTAAATGTTTCCTACAAACTCTTAAAGTTCTCTACCTAACTTTTAGAAACTCAAACACTGTATTTCTCTATAACAGTATCTTTTCCCCCAGAGCATTACTTGCAGGAGGAGACGACCTCCCTGTACCCAGAAAACTCTATTACTCTTCAGTGTTCTTCTTTTGAACTGTCTTTGAAATGAGATCTATTATATAGTTAAAAACAATTATTATAGGAATTTTGTATTTCAAACTGAACTTGCAAATACTTTAGAAGCATGAAAAGGAGAGTTGCTAGAAGTTTGACTTTTATCCAGGTACAGAAATTGACTAATTACAAATCCCTTCCCAGACATGGCACTCAAGCACATTTGAGCAAATGGGCCCAGAACTACGTGACCTTAGTTTATGCAAGAGAGCTACCCTCTTCACTACCCAAGAAAGCAGACCTCGATTATTTTAACTCTGTCATGTTCGATATTTTAACTCTACCAAGACAGATACAATTACCTGGGAAACGGGGCAGGGGGTGAGGGTAGCAGTAGGTTTAGAGAAAAGCAAGTTATTGGTAAGTACTGTCTGCTTCACCATGCAGTGCCATAAGAGTGCCCATTAGTAGAATCCTTAACACACTATGGATTGTGGATGCAGTACCCCAGAGTAACACAAAATTCAAAGGTTAGCAGCCACTGCAAAACATCCAACTGTAAAAAATGTTAGAGTATTTCCCTGGAAGAGCTGATGGTGTGTACACAAGCTGTAAGGCATTGCTTTTCAAATAAAATCAAGCAACACTCCAGTTTAAGAGAGGGGTAGGTAACTTACTAATTAAATATCACTGTCATCTCTCTGAAAACAAAAAAATCTAGTAGCTGTCTAGTAGTTTCCAGAGGACTTTCACTTTTGCCAACTAGCAAGCATATGGGCATTTGAAATATGAAATGTGGAAATAATGATGTCTCTGAGGGATATAAACAAAATGTGGGAAAAGAAGACTGAAAAGTAGGAATCAGAGACTCCTTTAGAGAAGAAACTTAACTGGAATGTTGTGATAAGAGTACGCTCATAGTCAGCATGTTGTGAGACCAAAGCACTAAGCTCAGTGATTTGGTTGACAGATATTTTACCAATAAACACACTCAATCAGGCAGTTATAAAAAAACTTCATCAGATTTATCAGGACAAAATTTGAATCCCACAAAATACTATGTATCTTTCTCCTGTATACCCTTAATGCCCCTGTAGTTTGAAAAGGAAGAGAAATCTATCTTAGCATAATTGTGAGAAGCAGATATTTCTGTGCAACACAGAACTTAAAAGAGAAAGCTACAGGTAAGCTCTGAGACAAGCTCATTAATTATTCAAGGTTTTAAGGCCTCCAGTTCAAAATACACTGACCCAGAAATTAATTCTCACTTTTGTTTATGCCATTTCAAGGACTACTTTCTATTACAGAGTGGAATGTAAGAGTAGATAGAACAGTTACGAATTTATCCTCTATCTTGTCTTTGTAAGCTGGAAGTGGAAGTTTCCTTTTACAAACAGAAGAGTAATTGGATGCTTAAAGAAATACAATTTCTTAATTTCTGACTGTATTTCTCCCTGTGCTACATCTGGAATAGAGTGCAGCCTTAATAAACATGCAGACCTATGGCACAATGCTTGATTTCACAGCACACATGCAAAAAAGTCACACACACTACATATCTAACACCTTACAAAGCACATCAGTTGTGTATTAGCTGGGTTATCACTTAAGTTCATCTTTCCTTGCCTACCAGATATTGTTGCAGAAAGATCTCAATCCACCACAGTGGAAAAAGGTAATGCACCCATCTGAGTCTCAAAAAAGTGTATGAACATTTGTTCATAAAGGTTTCAGCTTCAAATTAAGGCACTTTCACTTCTTATCTGTTGAGTAAAAAGAGGAGTTCCTTTGAAAGAGATTCACACTGTTCCTCAGATACAGAAGGTCTTAGCACACAACTGGTGGTTGCAGTGCCGTCAACAGATGGCTATATCGTCACTGCAGAAAACAAGGATCTCAGTGTAAGGTGAGAAACCAAAGGAATGGAAACAGTCTCAGACTGCAAGAGATTTCATGCTCCTTTACTTAAGGCCTGACAAGTAGCTGAAGGGAATTTCTATGTCTGTAACCAGGTAACTTGTATTTGGCATGAACAACAGTTAGCAAAAATAAAACCCCCTCAGGAGCATCCACTGCTACGCAATTCTGATTCCTTAAGCACGAAGATAGGAGATGCACAAAGCTGATGGAGAAGGCCTCAGAAAGGTTTAAATAAATCACAGTGACTGAGGCAGAAAAAGCATCTACTTTGAGAAGTGGAGGTGTAATTTTTCCAGTTCCCTGATAAGTAACAAGAAGTTATAAAGAATTGTGAACCTTTTGACCTTAAACAAGCTGCATGTGTATAAACCTCTAGAAAGTTCCAGGATGCCTGTAAAACAGCATGACAAGACCTTATTAAGATCAGTTAGACCTTATTAACAGAGACTAATGACTGCTGCTTGGTTTGCAATAGTTATTCTAGCAAAGTGAAAAAAAAAGAAAAAAGTAAGTAACAGGTCATCTTGTCAATTCAGAAACCAACAAATCAGCATATCATCAGAAGTCAAAACCAGTAAGGAACCCAAAATCATTAGTAGTTATTTCTGAAAAAGGTGACGAGAACAACATTTGCTTGTTCTCAAGGTGACACTGAAGAGTAGAAAAGTAAGATTTTCTTTTTTGTGAATACATCACAAGGAAATTAGCCTGTGAGTGTTATTCTTAACAATGAAAAGCAGTGTGGCCAGCAGGTCAAAGAAGATGATTCTGCCCCTCTACCTCATACTCATGAGACCCCATCTGGAGTACTGCATCCAGCTCTGGGGCCCCAACATAAGAAGGACATAGACCTGTTGGAGCAAGTCCAGACAAGGCTACAGTGATGATCAAATGGCTGAAGCACCTCTCCTATGAAGACTGAAGGCTAAGACAGTTGGAGTTGTTTCAGCCTGGAGAAGAGAAAGGTCCAGGGAGACCTTCAAGCAGCCTTCCAGTACCAGAAGAAGGTCTACAAAAGAGGTGGAGAGGGACTTCTTACACAGGCAAGTAGTGACAGGACAAAGGGGAATAGTTTTAATCTGAAAGAGAATAGATTTAGATTGGGTATTAGGAAGAATTTCTTTACTGCCAGGGTGATGAGGCACTGGAACAGGTTGCCCAGAGAAGTTGTGGATGCCCCATCCCTGGAAGTGTTCCAAGACCAAGCTGTAAAGGGCTTTGAGCAACCTGGTTTAGAGGAAGGTACTCCTGCCCAAAGTATCTAAGATCCCTTCAAACCCAAATCATTCACCATTCTTCTACTCACTTGCGATGTGAGAGGCCAAGCCTTAAATCAGCACCAAACTGTGCCATGCAATGATACTGCTACTTTAGAACCACTTTCCTGTGTGAAGATCAACAACTAGGAAATCCTGATGAAGCACTGCCAACATGGTGCTGCTGCAGACTGGCTGTGCTCCACTGGCTCTTGCCCAGCACAGTCCCTCTCCTGCCACAGAAAGCAGTACTGAGGGAGAGAAGTAAAATACACTCCTCTTTGAAGAAGATCTTGACAAAGATGACTGAGCCTGCACCTTCAATGAACTGCAACAGTGTTCTCTGAACACTTTCAGGGAAGATAAACAATAAACTTGAAGTTAAGAGTTTATCTGTCCTGGACCCAGCAAACATCACAGGAAGACTGTAGGTAGACAAAATGATTACAGAAAACCATCAAGCTATCTTATACTTCCAAAGAAGATTAGTGATTGAACACAAAGGAAATTCTGCATGCAACAGCAAATAAATTTATGTACTTGGAGGAATAACAAGAATGCACATGAAATCACATCTTCTTTCAAGAGAAGTTTTTTCATGACAATGTAGAAGAGAGGCATCTTGTTCAACAATCAAGAGGCACAAAGGTTCTTAAAGAAGAGCAGAGAAGAGCCCTAGACCACAGATACCACCAGGTAACAGAGGTTCTCCTCTACTAAAAAAGTAACATTTCCATAAAAACGTCTGTCCAATCATTTTGAATGCCACAGTAAAAGCATATGAGTTAACTTCTCTCATTAAGGAGACAGGATGAACCTGCATTAGCTCTGAAACCCTATTTCAGGAAATAAGTAGTATTTGTTGGAGCGGGTAGACAGAGAGGTTTTCAACAGCAGGGCTTCACCTTTTCAAAAACCATTACACAAGTGAAAAACTTCAGGTATAATCAAGAATGCCTGACAGATTTTTGCCAGAGTTCATAAACTTTCTCAGCTTTGTCTTAAGTTAACTACAGAACAACCATTTCTCAAGAATGACACTACACAGAAGAAGAGATGAATTTCACAACTGTGATGCAAAGAATTGTTGTGACTCTGATGTACATAAAAACTACCAAGACATTAATTTCCAAGGCTTTTTCACTTTTACCATACACACAAAAGTAAAAAAGGAAAAGGTTTACTACTCAGACAACTGTTATGACTAATAAACAGGATTTTAATAAAACCATACCAAGAATATGTTTGTAGAATGACCTTGTGAAGTAGATGTTCACCAGCTGCCTGTGATTCAGAGCCAGCCCCAGGATCTGGCCTGCGAAACGGAAGTAGTTCAAATGATCTGGATTTACAGAAGAGTTGCTGTTTGGCTGGAAAGTTGTTCCTATAAAACCAAAATATTATCATGATCCATTACATTTTTTTTTAATTAAGTTCTTATTTATCAAACACACTAAGCATCTGAAAACACTGCAAGAGTTTTTTTCTTGGGGTTTTGGAAGTCTGTTTAGGGTTTTTTGTTTACACAAAAGAGATGTCAGAAAGCAATGTCTTAGAATGTAATGACATCTTATTACAATGATACTGCTTAGCCACTCTCCAAGGCACTGTTCTGAAATAATTATCATCAATAAAAGGGTAATTATCAACTGCTTAATTTGGTCCTCCATCTTACTATATTGCTATATACACGTTTTATTCACTCTAACAGGCTTTGCTTCTATCAGCTTGTGAACATGCTCAAAGGAAGGATGAGAATGTATCTACTTCCTTTCATCTGTCTCCAGCCAGATGCAGGCAGAAGACAGTCCAGTCCTGGTCTCCTTGGAGAAGACTACTTCAAACAGGCACACCTGAACCTCTCCTTTTAACTGTCATGAAATAATCTGTGCCTGTACTGTTGACCCTTGCCACTTCCAAGACTTTGTAAGGTAGAAAACAAAACACTTATCACTCATGATGATGTGAAATCTTTTATTTATAAAGACTTGCTTTATATGAAGAACCCAAAAGACAAAAAGTCAAATACAAAGGAGGCCTGTGGAGATCAACATCCGGGTTTACAATAAAAATGAGCTGATTGAATTTATGGATTTCTAAAAGGAGATGAAGGAATACCTCCACATTTCCCTTGCAGATGTGGAAGAAAGGAAAGCACTTTATATACTCCTCTCAGTGTTATGTCCTTCGACTACCAGGCAGAAACAGCATGGCCTCATTAAAACCAACAACTTGCTCTCCTCTTACAGAGGAGAAGGAAACTTCAAAGCAAGAGAAATATTTCACCTATTGTTATAAAAGTGTACAATGAATAGATGATTTCTCTATATATGAGATCAATTCTGTCAGTCCTGCTTTTCAAAAGTAACAATCTTATATTCTGAACCCAGTTAAGTGACCTTTGTTTTTTGGATTACAAAAATGCTTTTATAAAAAATGACACCCTAAATTTAGGAAAAAAAAAAAAAAGGCAAAGACATACCATCAGCTGACTGGGTAAATAAGGCATAATCTGGGTTAACTATTTCACTGGATAAGATATCAAACCATTCACGCACCACACCCTGTCCCTGCATGTCAAAAGAATGAAACATATTAGTACACAAAACTTTCACTGCATAGTTATGCTGAGTAACCACGTATTTCTTTTAAAGGAATTTTAAAGTAGGGTTTAGTTCAAAACCACACTTGTGAATGAGAATTATTATTTCCACATGAAAATGCTATAAAAGAAAACCATGCAGTTTTACCCACCATGCCTTCTTCTCCATGGAATCTCACAGCAATCCCCTGCTTTAGTTTTGCACAGTTTGCTTTAGACACAACTTCACAGCTACTCCTAAAAATAGAATCTAAATACAAAATACCAATTAATTTTTTCATCTTCATTCATTATCTTTCCAAGATACACTAATACCATTTGGAACACAATACCTCTGTGAACCAGAAGTATGTCATTTTCATTGACAGGCCTGTGCACCATGTCTGAATCTGGCTGCCCAGCATGCAGATGTTCATAGAACCATTCACAGCGATCTTTAAATGGCTACAAAACAAGGTGCAAACCATATTATACACATGCATTCCCCTGAATAATTCCTCTCCTGTAAGCAAATGGTTATGCATAGTTCTCAGTTAATTTTTGACATGTGCAGAGTTACCCCAATATGCTATACAGTATTTTGGCAAGAGGAAAGGACCAGACATGCCTTTGAGTGCTTGCTGAAGTTGGGTCTGCAGAAAGACTGGACCACCAACTATCGAGAAATAGCTATCAAAGTTTTCCATAGAAGAGAAAACCAGCACAAAACTTCTTACAGTTCGGGGGGGCATGAAGGAACTTGGATAAGAAATAAGTCACTGGCTTCCGTAAAACTACTGATAATCAATCACAGCTGAGCACAGAAACACAAGTGATATGAACCAGCCCTAGCTGTAGTTACGTTCATTGGCAATATAAAACACCCCAAAGGAACCAGAAACCTTACAAAGCAATTCCTAGGTGAGAAGGTTCTAACTTGAGTCAGTGTTTATATTGATATTTTGCAGCTCTTTTGAGACAGGTATGACACAAGTATGGCCTTTCTCATCCCCTGCAATTCACAGCACGTACATGAGTTGATCTAACAAACAGGGTATCATTTCTTGGGGGTCTCCTCATTACTCATGAGTTTCAAAAACACCTGTGGGAACCCAGAGTGCAGAGAATATTTCTCTGCCTGTTTTGAAGGGTTTTACCCCCCTGAACAACACTGTTTTTGACCTCCGTCCTTGGAAAAAACTGCCTACTATTAGAAAATAATCAGAAACTACACTGGTGTAAATTAGGCGATAGACTACTATGTAAGATTGTCACAGGGTGAAAAATTTAAGAGGTTTTGGGTTTGTTAATGTATTAAATAGATAAAAGCAAAAAACATCAAAATGGAGGATTGTTGTTCTCCAAATCTTCTTCTTCTACTACTCCATATTCTGCAGTAAAAGTAGTTTGGGATGATTGGACAAAGAATTCCACAGTTCCTGGCTGTGTTACTAAATAATTGGTAGAAAAGTAAAAATAATGTACGTTTTTAGTAACCATTGGTTGATTTACCTTTAAAAAGGCCGTTTAATCTTGATAACTCCGCCTTCTCCTGTACTCTCTGCTTTGTGCTGTGTCTGGGTCATGCTAGTGACTCTGTTTCTCTGATAAGACTTAATAAACAACTATCTAGAAGCAGCAAAGGCTGAGAGTCCCGTTTGTCTCTGGAACTCCTGGCAAGGACTTTAAAAGATCTCTCCCATCAGGAGAGATTTGATTACAGCATGATCAGTGTCAAGTGGTGCCCCGTGTGAGGACATTACAACAAAAATGACATCATTTCAACAAAAGAATGAATAAACAATACACCTACACCATGTCCCAAAAATGAAACTGGATTAATAAAAACAATTTATCTTTAAAAGCACTGTATGGTTTACAACTAAGGAAATAAAGCTTTAGGAACAGACAAGACAACATAATGTTTCATTAAAGGAGCTGCCACTAACTACGACCAAATCAAGTAATAGTGATGTATTTATCCTCTGGTTTGTCTCAAAATTTAAGTCATTTAGGGGAAAAGTACAGCATTTTAAAGCTCAGTCTATTAGATGTGCATATATAGATTTAAAAATAGAAATTTCCCTCTTTAACTGAAAGTTGGACTTGTAAGACATCAAACATTGGTTATCTCAGATGGACTCACCCATGTATTTTAAAGAATTATTATACAGAAATCTGGCTGCCATGTCTTTTTAACATGATCTTTCAACATCACAGATTCAGAAGCACTAGAGGCCATGTTTAGTTCTTACATCCTCCCCAAATGGATTTTCTTTAAATACTATTTTTAAACAAAACATCTTTTGTATTCACAGAAGTTGTAACTAAGCACCTCCTGACATTTACCTGAGCTTTTATGATATGCATAAATCTGGACATTAGTTCAGGACACTCCAGAAGAAAATGAAAGTGATCAAAAATTATTTTGGGATTTCTGAAAGAAAAATAGGTTAGAAGTCTGTTAGAGATTTAATAATAACGCTTCGTGATGCAAAAAGTCTACATAAAGAACAATGCAATTAACCATATAGAGAAGTTTCAACAGATTCTTCTATTTTATAATTTCTTCCTAACTCTTGTTTCCAAACAACTTATACTACCTCATCTGTTAAACATGGGAGGATTAGAAGCAGCTACTCACACAGAAGTAAAGTTATAAACCTGACAGTCCCAGAAAAACTCTGGAAACAGCCAACTGTACAGAGATGGTTTAGACTCCTTTACGTTGTCACACATTTGAGGAAGAATGGAAGTTTTCATCTACCTTAAAAGGGAAGGCTTTACTTGAAACAAATATAAGGAAAGAATCCATTCAACAAATTACTCTGTTGCTCTGTGAAATAGATTTTGTTCACAAATCTTACAAATAGATCACTTAAATATGTAGAAAAGCTCATTTAAGTCTGAGCTCTGAATCATTAATCTACACTCCCTTGAGTTCAGCAAGACCATTAAATTGCATATTGTTCATATATCACAGCAACAATCTAAAAATACAACTCAGTAAGAAGAAAAAAATGAATTATTGCTGGGGAGGAACAGAGGGGTGGATTACAATGTCCATATTTGTTGAAGCTTACCGGTTAACAAAACACTTAAGGACATCATCATGTTTACAAACAAATTCTATAAAACGAGGTGACGTCATCCTGTTCAAAAATCATAAGATGTTTTCGATTAGTGCAACCAAAAAAAATCTGAATTACATAAATTGTTACTTTTTTTTAATAAAGTATTACACAAATAGAAACTGACATTGTTTAACTAGTCATCATGAAACTAAATATTCAACAGCATTAAGATCGCATAACAAACTAATAGAAAAGACAAAAATATCAATAATCAATCATATTCCAGAACATCCACAGCGAACTATGCCCCAGACAAATATTACTGGCCAACTTGAAAGCTTTTATTCCACTCAGTTTGGCAAAGAAAGAAATAACCCCTATGGTGACTAGGAATAACCAAGTTGTCATGTAGTAGGACCCTTGCTTCTAGATTCCTCAGCAAGCTTGTAATACCACCATACCTGCCTAATCTTCTATTCACAAGGGCCAAAGCCACAAATACAATCCACAGCAGTCTTGGACAGACTAGGACCTCAGTTACAGTGGTCACACTTATTTCCTTTTTAAACCAGACCTCAATGATATTAAGTTTACCTAAGTTGAACTGCATGTTCCACACAAAACTACGTTTGTCAACCTGGGACAAGATTCCAGGTGAGCCTTACTTTGAGACTGAGCTCCCCTTTCTATATATAATATAATCAAATAAGTTTTGCCCCACCCATCACTTTCATACACTAAGTTAATTCGCTTTTCTTTTTTTCTTCTGAGTTTATAGCTCTTCCTGTTGGATAATCACATTAAATTCAGGGTTAATTTCACATTAAAAACAAACAGCAAATACAGCTAAGTTTCAAAATATCAAAATCCTACTACCTAAAAGTATACGAAATGATTACAAAGAGCCATGAGACATTCAATACAAAGTCTGCCCCAGTGCAGCTACATTCATAGGCAGCAGCACTATGGGAAATTTGCAGTGCTGTTTGGTGCCTTCAGAACCAGAAAAAAAAAAAAAATTCAAATAACTGAACTAGTGAAAGCAATAAACAGCATAGCCTTGACTATCACTAACACAATGTCATCAGCACCAACATTCTTCCAAGTAAGTATGAATGCTTTTAAAATGGTAGTAGTTTGGGTAAGAAGAACGAATCCTCTCCTTACCCCTGAGGCATCTGACAGGAGCAGCACATATAGAAGGCTTGAATGACAGCACTCAGCCTGTTTGCTGTCATGGAGATAACATCCTGACAATCAGCACAAGCTTCCTGCTTCCCAGCAACATCGTATGTTTTTAAATCAACAGCATCAGTGGACAACTCTTTTCTTCCCTCAGTTCCTGCAGTGGCAAAAGAAGGTGTGGGAGTAGCATCCTGGTGATCTGGTCCCTTTTGCTTCAATAAAATAGAAGTAATGTTGGCAGAGTCCCTTTTGTTTTTCATCAGCTCCGTGGCGATCAGAACAAGCCATTCATCCAGAGAATGCCAGAGTAGTTCCAGTGGCTGCAATAAACACGTGAAAAAACAGACAAAAAGGAACATGCTGACATTAGATAATATTAATAATGTGATAATCCTCTTAAGGCAAACAAATATCATGCACATTTTAAAGTTTTAAATGATCCGTTAGAGGTCATGTTAGAGATAAGAGGCAAATACACCCAAAAAATTCTGCATTTGTAGCCAAACAGCACAAAGAAAAAATTTCATATAGAAGGAAAATAATCAAGCAGCAGATGGAAGAAAGATAAACTAATTTATAAAGAACTACAGAAGAACTATAGAACTGAACTATAGAACAGAGTTTGGCTTCACAGTGGTCACACAGCACGCTACTGCCTGACCACTGCAGCCACGCAAAGAAACAGTAACACCCAGGTTGAGTTTCTGGAGTAAGAGAGTGTCAGTTCTTTTAGAAGAACCTGGTCAAAGGAGCTTCCTCTACGAAGGACATGGAGGAAATCCCAGACAACATCACTGAGATTCAGCTTCATGCACATGTCTAGTAAGAATGTGCTTTATGCATAATCTGAGCTCATGCAGCTCATTCTGACAGTACCTCAGATGTTTCATAGTAAGGGGACAAAACATTCAGCTTTATGAAATAGAAACAAGTATCAGCAGAATCACATATCAAATTTTAAGGCTATACATTTTATTTAACAAAGACACTCTTTATTCACTACCACCTGCTTAAAACCGATATAATTGAAATCCAATACAGTTCCATCATTACACATTTACTCTGAGGTGCAGGCCTACTACAGAGGAGAAAAAGGGATAAGACCTGTGGCTTTCTCATGAGCATAAAAAAACCCACAAGGGCTAACTGTGTTGTCCCTTAATGGTGTTTAGGGGCTTGTTACACAAGCCTACAGCCTAGTGAGCAGAGCAATACGAATCCTACAGGGAGGTAATCGACTCAAGTACTTCACAGCATTCCAAGAGTGAACTTTTAAATGCATTCCTTTTTCCATATATTACTGTTGCATCAACATTTTTCACTGATGAAAACATTCAAAGACTTAGCAAACCCTGCAAGTTATATTCTCATATTCTCAGGTTGCTTTTGAAAATAAAGAGCCACTTACAGCATGCTGTACCAGAAGTTTACACTATCTGGAGCACTGTCAGTGCACGCTCTCAATACACAATAAATTACTTCCCATAAGAGCTGTGCATTTAAAAAAACTGCTGAAATTCACCATTTAAAAATTTACCACTATGCTTCCATTTTTTCCATTAAAGAGTGTGGGGGAAAGCCCGCTTGATCTCTAATACTGGTAGGCTTTGCTCAATATTTTGCATGTCACTCACTTAATCCTTGTGCTCCTAGTGACCACACATTTCTCTGGATGGTGATCTGAACACCTCCAGCAGAGGTAGCATTTTCTATATAATTGTCTGCCATACAGGACCAAGTTATCCTCCCTCCAAGACCCACCTGGCAGACCTTTACCATAAAACATAATGTAAAAAAACTTTCTAATGGAAAATAGGATTAATTGGATACACAGAAGAATTAAAATGCAGCTGTACTCAACCTATAACTCACAAGAAACTAGGTCATTATTTACTAGAGTACTAAAATATACTTTTCTTCCCCCAAACTTTTCAATGTTTAGCTTGCCAGACACCATTTCCCCCAATATCTTGTGATTTATCTTTTACTTCCCAAAGACTCAGCAGAACTTTTCCACCCAATTTGTTTTTCCAAAGCTAGTTCTTCACAGCTTCTGATCATAAACTCATTTAAAAGTCTAGTCAAGCATAGCAATTTTAACATTTCATTTTCTTTCTTTCTAGTCCAACTTCAGGATATAAAACACTTCTAAATATTTCCCATCACCTCCATATCCATGACTGTCAGCATTTTATGTTGGCATCCATGACCAGACCTTTTCAAGTGGCATATGGACATATTCAATCAAACCACTAGCAATGCTTTTTTCAAACTACTAGTCAGCATTCTTCAGTCAGTTCTTACCATGAACCTCATATTAAACAAAGACATCCACTCAAACTTCAGTCATATTTCCCAGCACGGAAAAGTTTCTCTGGAATTATACAGCGGAGTCTGATTGAGTACCAAGCCTTTACAGCTGCACACCTTACCTCCCAAATGCAAGAATTTACCTATGCAATGCTTTCCTCTTTACTCATCTAGAAAGCAAGACCAGTAACCAAATCCATATTCAAACTGCAACACTGGAGCAAAATCTTTTGCCAGATGCCAGATAGCTTTTTAAGAGAGAGGGTGCAGGAGATCACTAATCCATGAAGTGACTTTGTCACAGCAGAGAAGTTACCTCAATTCTAGAAAAGAACAGTATCTGAAACAAGGAAAAAACATTTAAGCACTTCCCAACCTTGTTCAATTACAGAGAAATTTTGCAGCACATTTCCCTGAGATCACACTGAAAAGCAATTGGAAGAGCAATGCATGGAAAAGTAATGAATGTAAACCTGGTCAAGATTACTACCCAGAGTTTCTCAGCTTGTTTCAAGCTTGGGATACAAAATTCAACGATTCTTTTGTATCTTACAGGATCAGTACAAGAATGTGTATCATTAGCTAGTGCTTCCACTTTAAAACATCTGGATAGGCCTGAATCACATACAGGGAATTCCACTAAAGCACAGACAGCCCTGTGATTTTCTTGACCTTGTCAAGCAATAACATTCCTCAGTAGCCTCAGATCAAGAATACTCACATTTTTAATCCCTTCCCAGCTACAACACAGTGACGACTTTTCAAAATATGTTCAATCAGTACACCGATACAGAAAAATTTAACAAAGCATTAAGAAAAGTCAAGTCTTTTTTACCTCCTCCCAAAAGGTGAAAGAGACCATCACAAGCACATTTTCAAAGAAAGGACAAAAAAGCTGAAGGAAAGGTAGGAATAAGAGAGAACTGGAAGTCACCCAATTCACTCAGCACTATTATCTAATCTCCCACTACCCAGTCACTGTAAATTCAGGGAAGAACAGACTAAACCAACCACAACTGTACATTAACTTAGAATTGCCAGACCTGTGTGCCCATTCCCAAACAACAGTAAGTTCTCATCAGCAGCATATACTTCTGAGTTTGAAATTTAAAACAATCTTTAAAGTACAGTGGGCACAACAGTGGGCCTACTGCAGGGCTGCCTCACTCATAAAACTTCTAAATAAATCACAATGATTGCAATAATAATTTTTAAATCATCCTGAAACTTTTGTTTTGTTAGGAAATGCAACAGTAGTATACATTTTGCTTATTTAATAAAAACATACATGTTGTTTTCACACAAGTAAGAATCACTGATATTTTCTGGGACAACTGTGGCAGTTGTTTAATATAAGTTTAGTGCACAGGACTCAAATCCACAGTAAATTAAGAAAAAATTATTTTATTATACAAAGCAGTTTGGGCACACAGATAAGTGATTCTACTGAAATACCACTTCCTTTGCAAATTGCAATTGAATGTTTTTGCTTATTTTATATTGAGTTCTGAAATTATGTGGAGCTGAAAAGCAGGAAACCTTCCCTTTTTTTCCCTTTTTGGGGTTAGTAGCAGAATACCTCCCTAAAGATAGTTCTTGTATGAAGTGTGTCAACATCTGCTTGTTATTTAATCTTAGAGCAATTTTCATTAAAACTGTTAGATAGTGCTGCCTTTAATAAAATAATTCTTGTGATTTGGGTAGGACTATGTTTCTTCAAAACAGAATTCTGGTTAAACCCACATTATGCCAATCTTGCCCTATTTTGGTGAGCAACTCCAAAGGACAATTATTACATTGCACACTGTACAATGCATTACATTTTGCACACAGTATTTTTCAGACTCAAGCACTAGTTTTATATTCATTATATAAATCAATTTGTTCTTAAAACTATTTTGCTGCCAGAAGAACAAACATTTGTGCTTGAAGTTTTTTTTTTAACAGCCTAATGCTTTTCGTCTTTCCAAGAGTAGAAATTTAAACAAAAACTGAGATACGTCACTAAATAAACTGGAATTAAGAGTATCATCACTCACAATCTTACCAATACAGCTCTGTCTTAAAAGCCCTTAGAAGTAACCTAATGAACATATATCATCAAATAATTGCAGTTATTTCAAAATACTGTTTTCACAACACAGTGGAAGAAATGCAAAGGTAAAGAAAAATACTCAAGTAATTACTGGCATCTAAGTTTCTTGATATAAGCTGTGCTGTGTAAGAGTATGGAGTAAGATGGGAGAAGAAAGACTACCCTGCAGCTCTTATTTATTAGGTGTTCTGAAAAGTATGGCAGTTGTATATTCAGTGAAGACTGGCACACAGGAAACTGGGACTTCTTTACAAAAAGGCAATCTATGACTTTCTACAGAGGGATTCCTTAACAAACAAACATAAAAAATCCAAACACCTTCAGGAATTAAACTTCTAAATGGCAACCACCTAAAGCATGTGTTTGCAAGCAGCTATAAATCAATAACCTTGCAAGGGTAGTAGTGAGCTGATGTGTTTCAAAGTACATAATAATAAAATCCAAGAACAACTTGGGAAAAGATTTCATGATCATAGTGAAAACAACAAACAGATCAAGAATTCAATTGTTTCATTGTCTTGTGAAGCTGGATAAAGCTTGTTGATCAGAACTCCCAGTGAATCTCCAACTACTATTTTGAAATTATATTAATATACCATATTTTGAGATTACTACACTCTTAACAGAAATAAAATTTACCGAAGTCACCTGGGTAACTAAACCTTCAACATCTAATAAACAATCTATTAAATAAGAAATAAACAGAAATCATAACATGAGATGTGCATCAGTGGGTAAATTAGTTCAGTGGGAAAAAATAATACAGAAGGAGAGAGGTAGGTTTAACTTAAGAAGGGATAGGGACATCAACCAAACTTACTTCCTGTTCATGAGATGTCTGATTAATGAATGCATGCTTTGTGAAATTCATCTCTTTAACGTCTATCTTCCTAACAACATCATATACTTTTCTGACCTTGAACACCTGACTTCTTGGAGTTTTATTTCCATTGTAGCCCATGTCATTTCCATTACTGGGGGAGGATGGGCCAATGCGAAAGACATGGCAAAATATCCTCACGATCCTTAAGAGACTCTTCATTTGAGCTTCATAATTACTTGACAAGCTGGGGGAAAAAAATGGAATGTTTAAGTTTCTTTTCCTAGATGAAACAATTTAGTATAATAAGGAGTAAGCAATCTAATGGTAGGGTCTGATACACATGCTGAAACAAACCGCTAAACTTCAAACCCTATTGAATTTGAACTTTCATTTCCTGCACCAGCCCCAGAAGTCAAATATAAGCATTAGGATTTTACTAACATGTACGTGTAATTTTAACTAGAAGTAAGAACAGCATATTCCAGATCTTTCAAAATACTTCCCTTTTTTTTAATGCACTTCTTATGAACCCCTGGGAGGAAATTCAACTTACTACAGTAAGAATCTCAGTGCATGAAGCAAATTGGGATACCCAGATGAAAATGTTTTTCAGCCAAGAAAAGAGAGCATCCAAAGGTAAAATCATACCGACTGATCAGATATGCTGCCACAGCCCATCCTCACCAGCTATTATTCTAAATGCCCATAACTGCCTTAACCAGACAAGGGATCAGGATGGCAAGGATGCCATTATTTCTATTCAAGAAAAATGTAATCTAAAAGATACTAAACAAAACCACGATGTTATTTATTTATCCAACAAATATACTAAAAGTTTTAAGTGTCCTTAATTGAACCGGCAAACACTGAACTCTCTACCAAAACAGTGCAGAATATGAGATACTCATGACTTTATGCACAAGCTAAACACTCTCCACTAAATTCAACTTGGTTTTCTTTCTTAAACCCCAAGTAGTAAGAATTCTTCTGTCTTGAATGCATAACAAACTGCAAGAAATTAACTTTTTTTCTACGAAAACCTACTAACTTATAAATATTATAAACGAGCACATACTTAATTCTATCCCTAAAGTACTTGCAACTTAAAAGCATGATTCCTAGCCAGAAGATCAGTAAACACCAGAAAACTGACATCTTATAGGGTGCTGTAAACCTTTGTTGCAATTAAGAATCTGTTAATTCACAAACCAGAAACATAATCAGTTGTAACAGCTAGACTAGCTTTATTATGATCTCATTCACCCTATGTCATCAGCAAATGACCTATTTGTTTTCAGCACTGCATTTTAATGACTGTCAGTGACTTGTTAACTTTAAAAAGCAATGTACTAAGAATTTTACCAAACTAACATACAAAGTAAGACTTTCTTGTGACAATTATACTTTAACCAGGTAAGTTTTCAGTCAATCAGTGTAAGAAAGGAACAGAATGAGTAAACAGTGCTACAATAGGAACATTAAGTTTTAACCAGGTAAAGAAAATCCCCTGACTGGCAGTCTGCAACTGTTACCAGAAGCTCTGGACACAGCTAAAAATTAGCATGTGTAAAATGTTAGCTTATATACCAAAAGAATCTATGAATACAAGAAGCTAACTCAAGAAGCTAACTTAACTATTGAAAAAGAAAAAAAAAAACCTAACATTTCAGCTGAGGTTTATCATGTCTCAGCAGCGGTGTTTTCGTGGTGAGATTTCCTGGTCTCCAGGATAAGGACCCCCATATACAGAAAAACCTTAGAGAGCTTGTAAAAGTTTCCTGAAACTTCTACTGGCATGTTTGTAAACACTCAGCTAGGCCTAACTTGCAGAAGCAAGACCAAATCATGTCACATTTCAATTATTTTTTTGGAAAAAATAAATACATGATGAAGATAATTCTAACTGAAACAGGGTCCTTGCTCATACTCAAGGCAAAATCTTCAGGCAGAAGCTTAGTGGCACTCCTGGATACTTGTTAAAAGCATTACAAGAAACAATTTTAGACACTTTTGAACTAAACAACAGACAAACCCAAATGCAATGGGTTGTGGGTTAGTAGCCAGGAAACTAACAGGAATGATATTAGTTTAGCCATGCAAGAACATCATTACTGGAGGTTTTCATGTACAAAGTACATTTTACATACTTTTGTTGGAAGAAGGAGAGAGAGGAAAGAGGCCCAAGCTCAGAATATTCACCAATATTCTGTACTCACCAATTCTGTATTCACCAATATTAAGTACTACCTTAATCCTCCTTCTCTTTATAACAAAGCAACTGAAAAATATTTCTTGAAGTAGAAATTCACTGTTTCTGCCAGGAAACCGAGTTGGAGAGAAGAGTGACACAGTTTTTGCGAAACTGTGTCTGTGAAGCTGTCTTGGAATTGTTTTCTTTTTCTGTCATTTCTGTTGTGACATACTACAAAGTACCAAAGAGAAGTGGACCAGTAAGAGTCCACAGGACACTCCAAGTACTGGCATCCCTAGAAATGAGTCCTCACCCAATGTAATGCAACCCCTTCAATCTCCTTCCATCTGCCTTCAGCCTCCACTAGCCCACCCATGTACAGCAGTACAGGAGCACACAGCGGCTCAAACGCAGAGACAGTGCAGGCACAGAGCTAATGCTTCTGCATACTGAGGGAGCACTGCTCAAATCTGACGAGCAGTAACACTAATAAATCAAATCTAAACAACAATCACTTTAATTTGCCTCTGAAGATACTGAAACAGAAACAAATGCTACCTTGTATGATGTAATCCTGCTACCACAACTTCCAATAACATCCCTGTACAGAGCAAGTTTGAAACCCTTTCCTGCACAGTGGTTTTACACTTTATCACAATTTATTTGTGGGAGATCTACTGGCTCTAAGGAAGTCTGGAGACAAAAAGGAATGTGTTACAAGTTAAGCTGATACACGCTGAAGCTCAGCAACAGCTAAAATTCTTCAAAAAGTTATCTTTGCAGAAACAAAATTTCTTTAATGTCTGCACACCTTAACCCCAAATGTTTAAAGGGTTTCAGACCTTTATACTAATTCACCAAAGCGAACACCCTCCAGAATAAGACTTATTAATGGTGTAATGAATTTCCTACCATCATCCAGGAGTTCTGACCTGCTAGCTACAAGCTCCATTCAAATGTAACATGACTGACAGGGAAGAAAAGAAAGACACCTAGGAATAAGAATACACTATTTATTTTCCATCTCACTGATGGGCTCCTTGCACCCAGTCAAAAAGAAGCTCCCCAAGTCATAATCCTCTACAACCTAATGCTGACAGGTTTGGTTTCTCTGATTACAGAACACTCTTAAACCTCTCTTTTCCAAACGTCATCCAAAACATGTTAGTAAGGAACTTCACTCATGTTTTCAGACTCTTGACTCTTCCAGTAAAGATTTTCTTAGCTTCTAGTAAAGCATAAAGGTTACACCAAAACCTCTTAGCTTTTGAAAACAGTAAAATGTTACTGGAGTTCCAAAAAAGACAAGGTGTTCTGCACAAACTCCCTCAAACAGATGCCACAAAAACTAGGAAAACATACCATTTGCTTGCCTATATCATGCATCTCCCCAAGTAACTGCTGCCTGTGCTGCTGAGATAGCACACTGGGAGATGAAATTTTTTATCTCATATGTATTAGTAGCCATGGAAGGCAACCAGAGCCAGCAAACATGAGACAAGTGTCTGAAGTTACAAAACTCTCTTCAACCATACTAAGGAAACATGTAGAAGAGTAAAAATGTGGAAGGGAAGAAAAAGTGAGAAGGGTGAAGAAAAAGAAAGAACTATTTGATATTGTCTAAAAAGCTTCCCTGCCTAGGGCTGACATAGCCAAACTAATCATACAAAAAAAAACGCTTCTCTGCAACTCAAGCTTCTAGGTGTCAGCAGCTATACAAGGACACCAACTTTTTCTCTTCAACTCTTTGTGAAGACAGTAATCTAAACAGACATTATCATATAAATCAGATTTGAGATCCATCTACTCCAGCATGTGCTGAGCATCAGATAGTCTGGACTATTAAAACTCTTAAGTGGCACTAACTACCAGGTAGTTTTTCAACTTGTGACCTCACACTTACCTAAGCAATTTGTGACCATTTGTTGTAGCAACTTCAGCAAGACTTGTCAGGATTTTAAGATACTGGCTTTCACTCTGCTGAGACAAGTGTTCCAGAACTTGCCGCAACTGAAGGATTAAAACAAAAGCAATTGCATAGTGTCAAGGAGCATCAGATCAACCATAATTTATCAATTATGTAGAACACTATCACCCAAGTATTAATATCTAGCAATAATAATATACATCTCTACTGTACAACCTCTAAGCTAACCTCAGTTAAGGCTTCATTATGATTTACAAAGATTACTGCAAAGGTTACACATCCTAGTGTTGATGCATGTACTGCAGTGTATTTAACATTACAGATTGCTACAAACACTTAAACCTGTATTCAGAAGAACAACCTATGACATTTAAAATATGAGTCCTGACTGTGGTAACGCATACCCAGTTTCCTTATCACTTCCAGAGAATATAAACTGGTGATTATCCAAGACTGAGCAAACAGCTCAGACTTGGCCATAAAAAAACCATTTTCAGTACATGATTACACTTCGGCAATGAAGCAGAACTATACCACGTATTATCTAACACATTTTTCATGCCTTCTCATTAAGATCTTGTTTTTGCTCACACCTCCACCACTACTCAGACAGATGAAAAATTTTTTTTTCTCACTTATTTTCTTCAATTCTACAATATACAAAAGGTCTTTTTGTTTCATTGTTTTAGTTCTCTCTCTTTTAATTTAAATCATCTATAGCATCTCCCCTTGTATCTAACATACACTTCGAGAATTCTCACCTGTGTCATTTTCCTCTATAAAACTCAACCTGTCTCAGAAATTTAAACAGTTTCTACACAGACTTGGAAATCCTTAATGTTATAGTGGAAGTAATGGAGTTACAGAGAAAATGAAAATGTCAAGAATCAAGAAAACTAAATTAAGTGAATTGCCAGCCAACACATTACTAAATCATCTTTTTTTTTACAGTCTGTAAGGTTGTTTGCAGTCATTTTAAAACAAATAATGTATTAAAAACCCACAGCGAGCTAGATTTGGAAGGGGAAAGAGGTACCACATGCTTCCTTTCCCCTACACAATCAAGAAACAAAAATTTTTTCCTTGCTTTTTCTTTGCTTTAGATTGTACTACCCTACAATAATAAAAGAAGCAAGGTATAAGAGAACCATTTAAAAAGAAACAGAGTAGTTTCATCTACAGAAATAATAATCAAATGAAATTGTGGATGCAATCTTTTACACTCTAATTGTACAAGGCATCTTCATACAGATGAGTGCTCATACTACGAATTTTTAGGTTAATTCTGGATGATTCAGCCTCAAGACACATCCTAGAATGGATGTCTGAAGGTAACAACTAAAGAAAGGAAAATAGGCCCTGTTAAACAAAGTAATTAGATATATAGAATGCTCTAAGTATGCTCTACCAGCACCTTTGTACTGAAGCTTGCAATGTCTGCTCTTTCAACTGTCGAGATCACTTTGCCAAACGTGAAAAGTTAGAACACTAAATGAAAACAGATCCTACACTTAATTCCAAATTCTTGTGTTTACAATTATTTGAAGACTGTACATTTTCCATGAGGAAAGAAAGATACCTAGTGGTCAACTGCTGTGGCACTGACAGTCAACTGCCACTCATAGTAAGCACTCAGCTCTCCACCACACACAGACAGATCCCTGGCTATAAAACACATCATCCCGTATTACCATGTTTTCCCGCAGATCTTCATTCTGTGTCATTTGAATTATTGTCTGGAAAAGTCGAGGATGGTACTGTATTAAGACTTCACAAGTCTCTCCATAACCACCCTAAGAAAACATTTTCATTAAAAGAAACATTAGAATTGAGAGTTAGACTATTACAGGCAATAAAATCTATTGAGGATTACAGTATTTTTTAATGCTGAATGGAGAAATCGTATTCTAAAATAAATTGAAACTCAAAAATGTAGCAAAGTTAGGTATCCCAAAACTTGTGGGAGAAGACAGAATCAAATTTTTTGAGTACACTGGCTCACATATATCCACTCCTGTTTTTCTGGTTTCGGAAACATTTTCCTACTTAACAAACTAAAGTTACAGCTGCACAACACTTCAACAAGCAATTACCAAAGATTAAAAAGAGGGCAATATCTCACTTCTCCTCCTCTTGCTGACATGTACTTAATTACACCCAGAATCTAATCTTTCAAAACAAACATTTTCTAAAGGTTCATAAGACACATATCTGACTTGCTACAGGAAGAAATATGATAAACCCATGAAAGGGTGATTTAACTTCAAAATCAATACACAAGTATGATTCCACTTGTGCCTTAGACTAACTTCACACCCTTCTGAGAAAAAAATGTTTTCTGGAAAAAACGGAACTTGATTTTGTGGCTTATTTGTATCAAATCTTATTTAAAACAGTTGCATTTTTAAGCAGACACCTGAATATGCATCAGCTTCTACTCTGGAAAGGTGACCATATAATGTATCAACTGCTGCAACTCCAGCAACTCCTCTTTGAATGACAGTTGACATTACCTCAGTGATAACCATACTTTAAGAAGATTAATTTGTTTCTGGTACCAAGAAATTAAGTATTAAAAATAAACCCACCCAGAATCAGTAAGAAATAAAAGTCAAATCTTCCAGAACAAGGCAATGTTGGCAAGAAGTATATGAATCTATAATTTCAGTCTTCTAAAAATATGTATCGACTTTGAAAAACAAACCTGCAAGCACAGAATAAGACCCTCGGTATAAAAAGAAAGAAAACATTATTGTTTTCTCCATTCTTACTTGGCATCATGAACTTGTACACTGCATGATCTTGAACACAGTAAGATCATCACTACAAAACAAACACCAGGTGTCACTACTCACGCCTAAAAAAAGTTAACGGAAGTTTTATGTGTAAAGAGGTGCCCTAGGGATTGCAAAACTGGAGACTGAAGCAGAAACTCAAAACATTAATCATAAAAAATAAGAACTGTACCACTAAGTACACACTGGTACAGAATCACAGAATCATTTAGGTTGGAAAATACCTTTAAGATCATCAAGTCCAAACATCAGCTTAGCACTACCCCTATGTATACTACTAAACCATGTCCTCAAGTACCATAACCACAATTTTTTGAACACTTTCAGGGATGGAGACTCCACCACTTCCCTGGGCAGTCTTTTCCAATGCTTTATAACCCTTTCCATGAAGAAATTATTCCTAATATCTAATCTAAACCTCTCTTGCCATATACCGTCTTACAGGTCTGTGGCTGCAGAAAACCTTGGAACTGATCAGACTCCACGTGGCTTTATGTAATGATAAAGTCATTCCGTCATAACAAAGAAAAAAAAAATCTGAGTTTCACAATCAAGTCAGCAGTGAGATTGTACAGTGATCTGGCACTCCTCAGTAACCAGAGCTGAGGACTTACTTGGTTTCTTATATCCAAAAAGAAATACCATAAGTAACCTAACTTAATCAAGGTCTTCCACAGACAGTCTATGGAATAAGGCTGTCAAAATTAAACATTCCAAAAATATCCCACAAGTACTGGAGACAGCATTCTTGCACATACACACAACTATTTCAAGTCTTAGGCACATAAGGACACCTCAAGAAATTAAATAACTTGAGGTTGAAATAATCTGAAAATACACAAAAAAAGATTAGAAAATTTCAACTTTATCCTGACAAACTAATGATATGCATCAAGGTAGTGCCATGTCCAGTCAGTCCAGTGATTTGGTTTTTTCAGCTTCCAGTTCAGATTTCTAGTCTGATTACAGCAGAGGTTCAAAAGCTTCCATTCATTTGTGTTATTTACACACTGACCTTCAACTGATCTGACAGAAAAAAGCTTAAGTGTTCACAAATCAAAAAAAGTCACTTCAGCAAGCAGTACAAGCAGTACTTGGTAGCAAACAAGACAGACTGTTTTGCAGTTGAAAATGCTGTGTTAGTTGAAAACATGTAAGAATTTGCTCCTCATCCAGATATGGAAATACCTTTGAAAAGTAAGAGTCAGCACCATGTAAGTTTTGTTTGGTTTTAATAGCAATATCTCTTCAAGAGAAAAGAAAATCTATTCTTTGAGGGAAAAAAATGATCACACTTTTCTGCATGCCTTTACCTCTTACTTGTTAAGAGGCAAGCACCTAAATTGTCTATTACCATTATACCAAGGATTCCCAAACTTTCTAGTCAACTGGAGTTCTGTAAATGCTTTCTCATGAGGTCAATTCTTGCATCTGACTTATGCAAAGGGTAGAAATTATGAACCTGCCTGTTGGATCAATTGAATGGTAAAAAAATTACGCTTTGCATTTGTTTTGCCGAAGGACTACCATCATTCAGAGGCCTTAAGAACGAAAAAGGTAATAATGATCAGGTGACACTGCAGTAAGTCACAGAAGCTGACAGAAAAAGTATTGCTAACTTAATACCTGTACACAGAGATCCAGTGGAGTAACACCATTCTTGTCTGGTAAATATTTGGCTCCTCTCATCAAAAGAATTTGTGCAGTGTCTCTCTGACCATGGCTATTCAAAAGAAGAGAAGAAAGACAGTTAATACAGCATTTATGCTCTACTGTGAGTCATAAATCTGTCTTTACTGCATCTAACAAACAAAACCAACATAAGATAGAAGAAAACAGTTACTGCAAAAGAACAGTGCAAAATTAGGTAAGGCCCATTTATGAAGTCAGAGTCACCCTCATCATTCAGAAATGACTCAGCCTCGCCTCATAAATATCTATGAGCTGCATTTCCTGCAAAAAGAGAGCTCTTTCTAAATTCATATTCCAATTTACTTCACAGAGGAAGTTATCTTTACCAAGTTCTTTTCTCACTTCTACCATATTTGGAGAAAAAATAACCTAATTGTACTTTAACCATCAATAAAATATTAGTAAGATTTTTTAATTTTATTTTTTTTTGCACAAGAGATAAATACATCACTCAAATGGCTCCAATTTCTTTTATCTGGTATATATAAATGTATTGCCTAGCCTTTAAAAGTGATGAGTTTTACTTTTGCATTCAAAGTCTATTTCACAGTGTATTCACTAATCTGCTTATAGGTTGTATAGGACCCTTAGTTCCCTTGAGTCAAAAATTTCCCAACTATTCTGACACGCCAGCATTGCCTAGAAAACAGCAAAACCAAAGATTATTTATACCTCTCAACACTTTCCCAAACCCTTTCTTCTGAAAAAAAAAGAGAAATTGAGTACCAGTGATCAGAGGTTTACTTCACTAAAAACACATGGAAAGATTACTTGACTATTGCTTTCACCAGCATTAAGTGCATATACCACCAAACATAACACAGAAGCATCTAAAGGGTGGAAAACTGATAAAGACACAGCAATTAAGGTTACAGATACAAGTTTTTTCAGTGATGTGTTACTTCTCAAGCTAGTTTGCAGTACACCCTTTACACAAATGCATATGAGTATTTGGCATCCTGGAACATATAGAGGCTGCCTGCATCCTCAGCCTGATAGGCTGAATCTATCAGTTCAGAAAGGGCACAAGTAAAGTGACAATTAACAGCTGAGGGACAAGAGGTAGCTTCACTGATCTCTCAAGAGCTCCCAGATGAGTTCTCCTCAGTCCTGTCCTTCCAGCCCACGAAGCCAACAGGTTAACCTGATTTACCAGACTTTGTCCCAACGCAAACAAACATTCAGGGTCAGAAAGCAGCTAAGACTAACGATTTACTTGCAGCATCTTCACTGTAATTCTCTAGACTAAGTGCACAACCCAACACATTGACAAAACACGTGTTTCAGACTCAGACATTGAATACTGATACCCCTTCTGCAGCTATCACCTGCCACTGCTACCACACCCTGCCCTCCCTGTCAACAGGGACCTACAACCTTTCTTTCCAGGCTTGCTGTAGTATTCACCATGTACATTCTACCCTGCCAACTGCTCCAATTGTTAATTTCTAAGGAATAGACTGCTGTACTTGCAACATTCCCTTCTTACGAAAAACCTCCAAGCCAAGACAAACTGCTTACTTCTTTTAAAGTGTGTGCAAATACCAGTCCCTAAATCAAGAACAAAGGCTAGCAGCTATTTATTCTCCACTTCCCTTCTTCTCAACTGCCACAAGTCAACATACACTGTCTCCAGAGACCACGGCTCCCAGAACATAACTCTTAGCAGGCCAGCAGGTCAGTCCATTTCTCCTTTTGCCTATAGTAGTAACAGTTAATATTATCATAACTGTTTAACCTGTAACCAAAGCACAGGGACTGCAAAAATTGTAAACGTTCTAACAAATTGCAGAAACGCTCTAATTAAAACAAAAGATCATTTATCATATATGATTAATTTTGAAATATAACTAAACGTCGAAGAAAACAGAACTGATCAAAGCAACAATGGAATTTTAATTCAACATTGTAACTTTAATGCATATATGCACACTTCATGTATACTGTAATACCACAATGTACATTAAGCAATAGCCAAACTTGCCTTAAAGAAGGCTCTGGTTTTATTATACTCAAAATAACCTAAGTTGGCAGAATTCATTTTTTCAGAAAAGGGTTCAGTAGTCATCAATTTATGACTCATGCTAGAACATGCACAGGTATGTGTTTAACGTGTCTGTTAGAGAGAGGTACATAAGGTTGCAGTACTAACCTAAGTATTTACATAAGACACCAAACTACACTCAAAAATGAGACAAGATTAAATACCAGTCAGCTTTTATATTTCCTAAATTTTGTAATTTCTAATCAGTGTTATTGCAAAAAGGAAAAAAAATATTTCATTTTTAGGCCAGTATTCAAAAGTTAAAAGTATATTACCTGCAAGCAAAATAAAGCGGAGTTGCCCCAGAAACGTTCGGCCTGTTTATATCTGCACCGCTGTCCAGCAAACACTGCACCGTCTACAAGAGAACAAAACATCAGCATTAAAAAAAAGGAGCAGTGAAAAACCCTACTGGCTTGCAACTATTTAGTGCCATGCATGTCTAATTACACTGAAGGATTTGATTTTCAATAATTAATCTCGGGATAAAAATTCCTAAATGTTAAATGGAAAATCATGGCTATCAGAGCTCATAAAGCTTCCTTTGAACTTCCCATTTTAGTAACAGTATCTTATCTAATCCCAAAGATTCCTGGAGATACAAGCCATTTAAAAATTACAAATTACAAAATAACTTCAAGTTAGGTACAGCCATATACAGCCTTATCATAAGCTGAAGTTTCAAATTCAAACTAGACTAGAAGAAATAGGCAAGCAAATTCTAAAATACGGAAACATTGAGCAGACTCTCAAACAACTTTCGTTACATTTCAGTCACATAAATTTGCTACATTTACAGGTAACAGTTTTTCAGAATTTGGTCTTCCAAAATCCAGCACTGACAAGGACAACAGAAAGGATCTGGGTAGAATTATAATTTTTTTTTTTTAGCGGTACATAATTCTGGTGGCAATCTGTATAACTCTAAAGGGCTCTAATGCAGTTCAAGTAAAGCATCCAGACTTGTACTCTGAATATAAATAGTCAGCCCTAACACAAGGTCAGGCATAAAAATTATTCACACAGATCAATAATAGAGGAGTTTATTTGAACTTGTTTACTTCTAGGGTTAAAAATGTAACTGACCCAACTCTGTTTTCATTTTTTACTCATGGTAAATTAATATTTCAGATTTCAAAATCATATAATAACTGGCACAATTATGAATTAAACATATTCTGAAAAATAAGGAAAAAACATTTTCAAACCTTTAACATTATATAAAAACTTAATATTAACAAGCCAATAATAGCACTACAGAAGAGCTGAACAGTATACAGTAAGTCACCTAAACTCCGATGAGCACTGAAATCAATCACCTCCACAAGAATAAATAAGTTGTTCCCATGGAAGTGCATGCAGTCGATACTAAGACACACAACTGCACTCTTCACACTTCTAGCCATTATCATGTGCATCACTAGGCTGAAGTTTATAAAAACACCACAACTTTGAGGCGTTACTAAGTTCTTCACAAATCCATTGTGTTCATACAACTTCGAAACTTACTGTCTTGTGTCCATTTTGACAAGCTACATGAAGGGCTGTCTGTCCCATGGCATCTTCAACATCTACATTACTGACATGCTGAACAAGATCGTGAAGCAATTCTGTCCGTCCATTGACAGCCAACCAATGAATCTAAGTACAAAATGATGATACACGTTTCCTTTAGCAATGATACACATATTCCATAAAAACTGTTTTAAACCTGGCTGTATTATTGTCAACACTTTCACAGAAAGAAGCTTTGAATATATTAAGAGAAGCTTTGAACAATACAATCATATGCTTAGGTATTTTGATCACATCTTTTGATTCTTGATGGCACTGGACACACAGCAGTTTTGTTTTGCATGTAAGATGGCAAAAGCCTAAAAACCAAGAATCTCCAAATTCTTCATTCATTTTAAGAACATCATGATAATTAATAGCACTTACTGCAGTCAAGCCTTCATTATTACAAATGTTGACATCTGCACTGTATTCCAGCAACTTGCTCATACATTTTTTCTGGCTACAAGCAAAAGAATACATTAAAATCCAGTCAGGGAAAATCACTTACTAAGACTAAATATCTTCTTAGAGCTCCACTCACTCTAATTTGTCATTGTTCTAAGCATAGCAGGTAGTTCCAATTTAATAAGGAGTACAGTACTGAGCATGTGAAAAAGAGAAGTGATCTTTACAGAGACTCAGACAGTGCAAGAGTAGCAAACAACAACACAGGGCTAAAATCACAGCTGTTTTTGGAGAAAGTACAGAAGCACTTAACCACTACTCTAAACAGTTTCAGCTCTGCATGAGCTATACTTTCAAGACAAAAAGCCAGAGTTCAGCTAACAGAAGTCCATGAAGTCCACCATTGCCTGTACATGTCAGTGAACATGTTCACAATACACCAGTAAATCATTATTTAATGAGACAGTCATTGTAACACTATGCAAATCTTTGGTAAGTACAATTACTGTCTCAATAAAAGTAGAGGTATTTTTTCCTAATTCATGTTTTGCTTCGTCTTTTAATGCTCACAGTCCTTTACCTTTACAGATTTATTTTGCTCTTCCTTTTTATTTGGTACCTCTCACACCTTTCTTATACCTCATTTCCACATAACTGTCTCCTGTGTGTATTTCTGCATTTCATTATGCACCACTTGGCTGCTTCTTTCCTCCCCTACAAATAGACCTCACACACACCTAGAAGCCACTAAACACTATCTCCTCCCCATGTGAAGTACCAGCCATGATACAATTCAGTTATTGTATCACATACATGTTCTAAAAAGAAAAAGACAACATTACCTTTACAGCTGCATGCTTTCACATAATACAGTTCAAGTAAGATCTTAAAAAGATACTTGCTCACTGGTTTGGGTTTTTTTCCGCTCCTCCTCTCCTAACATTGTGCAGGCCAACTCTGTATTCTTTTCCTTGCAGTAAAGATTTTCTTGGAAACACTATCTGAGGAAAAACTGAAGTCTCTGAACCCTTCCAAGCACTCCCAAATCTTTTCTTACTCAGCTAACTGGGAAGGTGAATGCATTCCTTGTTCAACTACTGTTGTAAGAATTATTATGCCCATGATTAACAGAAAACACTAAAATGACTGGCACTGGAATTGGTATTTCAGATACAACTTACTATTTATAAAAAATTATTCTATGAATACTCAAAGTAAGGATTTTAAGCTCCGTGTTCTCTAATTTCAAAAGTGAAAACCAAAGGGGTTTTTTTGAACTATGCAAAAAACATTACAGAATACGCCAGCTCAAGCACACTATGCACAAAATTTTTTAAGAGTTTAAGTATTTTAAAAACTTACCCATTCCTTGCTGCTAAATGAAGAGGAGTACATCCTGAGATGTCCTGATAGTTAGGATTTGCTCCTTTTTTTAATAATAGAACAAGGCATTCAACTGATCCACAGCTAAGAAGAAAATAAGAAAGGGAAAAACTGTAACAAGGATATTTACAAATCTGTATTGGCATAAAGACAACAGCAATATTATGCACAGATCACACTCACTAGAACAGCTTTACATAAAATTGTTTTATACTCTCATAGTTCAAGCTACACAAAGCTAAAGGAAAGTCACTTAATACAGCGAGAAGTGACCAAATATAACTTGTAGCAATGAATAAATGGCAGCCTTCTCCGTGATTTTAATGACTTTAAAACACAACAGTAAATCTTTAAGACTGGTAATTCTTTAAACCATAAACTGTTTAAAAAGTTTTGCTTTTGATTTCCTCTCACCTCTCTCATCCCTAATCTATTAACAGGACCAAATTCTCCATTAAATATTTTGGGGTTTGTTATGCTTCAGTGTCCAGAAGTGATGTTTAAAGATTGAATATAATGAAAATTCTGAAATTCATACAAATACTTCTTTGCTATTGATTTTGAACCTCTAACTCTCTTTTACTTTACATAATATAGCAGCTCTTCAGGATAACCAATGACATCAACAAGACAAACTCTGCACTACGTGTTTATCTTGCTCCTGAACTCTTCAAGAGGAAAAGCTGATTGAAAAGATAAACAGAGTATTTTTCTATCTGTTGCCACCAGCTAATCCATTTTTACAAATCTTCCCAATGTCAGAACTGCTACACAACAACCCAAAGAAACTGAAGACTAACTGTACAGTATGTTGCAAAACCAGCAGCTTGATGACTCCTTCGTGACCCAATAACTAAGATAATAGACAATCCAGAAACTAAGTGTAACACAATTTCTTGTCTTTTAGAATCAATAAATACAGTATATTTTCAAATATACTTCTAAAGCACATGCTAAAAATTTGCTTGCACTGTTGTAAGTACTTCCTTAAGTAAATTTTATATAAGCAGTATGTAATTCTGAGATTAAATAGTTGGGAAACAGCTATTTCTAAAATAGTCTGTTTAAAAAGCTGGTATTTCCACCTTTACTGCAACCAAATCCCTGCTATATATATGCAATACTAGTACTATTTCTTTTATTTTTGCTTTTTTTAACAGTTTAAATGTAAGAACTTTCAAGATATTTAAAAGGGGAGCCAAATACAGAGCATCCATTCATCAGTTTAAACTATCTGGTTCGTTTCTATTTATGTTATGTTAACCTGTCTGTTTCTTGGCAGAGTTACATATAAAATAGAGTTATCCCCACTGAAGAGCTATACAAACAATAAATAATATAGATCAAGTATTTAATATTTGCACTTAAGCCCTCTATCTAGGATACAAAACTTACTAGAAGTGAGTGCCCAAGTTATATTCCCTTCAGTTATGGTCACATGAACTACTCTGGAACAGCTGCTTCCCAACAAACATCCAAATGCTTCCCACTGTTTTAGAATACCTCAAAAACAATCAGCACTTGCAGACGAGAGTTCTCTACCTCTACAAAGGCAAGAGTAACCCAGCTATACAGGATGCACACCATGGCTGCATTTCTTCAAAGACTTGAGATTTCACAGAAAGGTAAAAAAAGTGTCTAGCCATACTTCCTTCAATGGAATTTGGAAAGCCATTTGATATCATGTGTAAAATCTGTCCTCTTTATGAGGCAGGCACATTACTAGGAAAAACAAACAAGATACAGAAAGGAAGTGTGAAAACAAAATGTTAACTGATACTACAGAGTTTTCCAGCTTACATTGCTGCCTTAGATTTGTGGCAATATTTTCATTGTTAACTTCTGGACTGGACTCAAGTAAGTCTTACTTTGCTGCAATATGAAGCAAACTTCTCTTCACACGTCCAAAGGCATAATTCACATCAAATTTTGAATTTGACAGCAGCTCTGAGACAGACCTTCAAAGAGAAAGATAATTTTTAAATTTTAAAAATAGCTCACAGTATTCAAGCAAAGTTTATACTGTAAGTTGTACACAAGTACTCTATTTCTTACTTAATCACTGTTTCTTTTCCCTCCAACTAATCACTAAGAGATCAAACAGTTTTTAAGCATTTGCTGATTAACAATACCTCTCCACTTCTTACTGTACGTAAAAAATGAGCTGTGACACTGGGAAAGTGTTTAAAATGTAAACTAGTAAGAATTAGACCAAACAACCAAATCACTTCTTTACAAATACGAAAAACAAGCATTTCAATAGCTTTGGTTTGAACAAGACATAAATTCCCATCTTCCTCCTTATCACAATCACCCCAACCACATATCCAACAGTTTTCCCAAACACTGGCAAAGTTCAGAGGGAAGACTGGGATGTGAAATCATAATGATGAAGTAGAAGGATACACAATAAGTATAAAAAATTTAAACAGGACCTTTCAACTTTCAGTAATGGGCTGATCACATAATTTAAAACCCTTGCATGCAATCTCAAAATATTATGTAGCAGAACAAATGCCTGCTTCCCTACAAAATTCATGTGAAGGAAGCACCACTTAGCTGGCATTATATAGCCTCCAGGTTCCAAGCACTTTGAGGACAACTGAGTAAGAGAAACAGCTGCTCATCTAAGGAAGTCCAGAAGTATCAATGTCATTGTCCAACTCTTACTTCTGAGATGTCCAATGAGACTAAGAGCTTCTATGCCATCCATAAATACATACTCAGCACTAAGACACAGTTACAAAACAACACTTTTGTTCTTATCCTAGGACAAATTTCCCTATGTGCTTCAAACAGAACAAATCCCAGTTCCAGTCTATGGCATAAACCAAAACAGGTTTCTCAGGTGAAAGTATGCTGGGATGCACACAGTCAGTGACTAACTTCAAATTAGAAGATAACTCAGCAATTCAGCAGCAGAACTTCTGAGAGTGCTTTAGGAGCTACAACTTTAGCAAACATGTTGGGTTTTTCAGACCTTAAAAAAGAAAGAAAAGGTAAATTTGAAGAAGCTCCCACCTGTGCTGGTCAGCCATAACCATCGGCATCAGTGTATAGACAGCAGTTTCATTATCTGGGAAGAAATTTAATTACTTCATTAGCATAAAGATACCTTTTACATAAAATAAATGTATCTAGCAACGCTTATTTACCTTTTCAAGTGTCCACTGTTTAATAGATGATTATTTTTACACAGATTCTACACACACGAAGTTTCGTTATAAAGAAAAAGCCATCATACTTAGATAAAAGAATTAACAGAACTGTGATACATGAAATTTCATGGCTTCTTTATTTTACAAAGTAAAAATTACAGAATTTTCAGTGGAGCATCAATTTCTTTGAATTGATGATTCTGTTAATTAAATCAAAGTTTTTAAGAAATGTGCATTAAAAAAACCCAAACAAAACAGAAACAGTTAACTATTTAATTTTAAAAAGAAGGAAATTTCCTGTCTTCCACAGAGACTTCCATAGTTCTGAGACTATGATTTTGTAGTAGTGACTTCTTTAAATTAAGTCATAACCATTCCATTTTGTCTCTGTACTTGAATACCTCAGTGCAGTAAGTTTCATTTTAATTTTTAATCTGTAATCAGTTTCATATTTCACACTTGAAGGCAATGAAAAAAGGCTGGAACACAAAGATCCACGTCAGTGGTGGGAACAGACTGACATTCAGCTACACAGTCTCTGCCATCACTACTGCTGCACATACCAGCACACTGCATCGGTGTGATGAGCCTGTTTGGTCACTTACATGCTTCTTGAAGTAAAATATTATTTTTAGATGATTAATTTGATAAAACTTAAACATTTTTAACATATAATAATTATAAATACTACTAATGTGTAATAATATTTTTTTTTTATTACGGACAATTATTACCATTTTTCCCTTCAACAATTTACCCATTTTTGAGAGTACAATCTCCACAGATTGTTCATATAGGTGCCAACTTATGACAGGAGGGGCTATGCTTTCCGAGAACCCAGGTATACAGTTTCAGGATACGGAAATACAGGACTGTTCTCACGAAATTTTTATTTTCAAGTTTTTCCTCATCACCTTCATTGATCCAAAGTTACAAAGCAATCAGAACAGGAAGAATTAAAACAGTCCCAAACAAGTACAGCATTTCATGTCTTTTACAGACCATGCCTCTATACATTCATTCCTTCCACTAGATAGGAAAGGTGACATTTGCTGAACATTAAATAAAGATTCTTCAGAGTTATAAAGTGGAATCCAAGAAACTGTTATCATACTGCAGCTATGCTATTTGTTAATACTGTTCTACCATGCTCCAAGATTACTGCTGCTATCAGCTATCTGAAGTTGTGTGTCCCTAGCTAACAAAATAAAGCAGCAATGTTAATCTGTTATTACCTTTGAACACTGAACAGAGGTAAGTCAAATTCAAATCACACAAATTCATCAGCTATAAAAATTTTAAAATAAATTTTTAAAAAATCAGCATTGCTTACAGCAAACACGTGGTGCAAGAGACACAAGTCTCTCAAAACACCAAATTATGATTAAACACTGCAGAGAGTCACCGACCATCATCAAGTTCAAGAGTTTGAACTCTCTACAAAATGTTCCCTATGGGAGAGTTCTGTGAGCATCAGATAACTCCATCTCCAACACACACCCCTAGAATTTGATTGCTGGGGGAAGAACCAGCTGGAAGGGGACACAGAGAGAAAAAGTCCTGAAATAAAATTAAATAGATGCTAAATAAAGATATCAATAGTGTAAAGTATTTGAGCAGTTTTTAAAAATCTATCTGTGATTAGCTTCCAGTATACACAAATAAAAAAAAAAAAATCTAGTTTTTGGCAGGAAGATAAAACTTTCCAAATAAAACAAAAAACCGAACTCAAGAACAAGAACTAAATTTAAATATGACATCCTCGTATATTTCCACAATCAGGCCCTATAAAAGACACCAAAAAAGGTGAAAAAAACTTTTAAATATATCAGCACACTTAACTGAAATGTTTAATAATGATTCTAATTAAATTTAACTATATTGCAAGTTTAGCAAACTAGAAAAAGACAACAGTTAAATACAAGTGTAGCTGGGCCATAAAAGGCATTTATGGCACAGTTACAAAACTAAGCCTTTTGCTATTCTATTAACAGAAATTACACTGTGGAGCACATGCAGATTTTCCCAGAGCTTTTCTGTACAGAAGTAATTAAAAGGGTGTGGGACTAAGGAGCTTTTATGCTTATCTTTGGTGATTATTTTCTCTAGTCATAAAATAACTCCAATTTACATAAACTACATGACAGCAGGTAGAGAAAAAGCATTATACACCTCATGGACTCACCAAACTTATTTGCTATCTAACTTGCTTGCATTTCAAGTCTTGAATATATAAAGACAAAAAAAAGGCACACAAAATGCACTGTCAGAGCTTTGGGCTACAAGACCTAGTTTTCAGGCACTGAGCCATAACAGTAGAATCCAGAAATTTGTGTCAAGCTCTCAAGTGTCCAGGAAACAACTGCTGAAGGATACTTTGGGAGAGTGATTAAAAAAAAAAAAAAAGTTCTATTTGCAAGCTCAGGGTATTGACTGGCACTGGACTCAGGTGTTAATACTTTCTTTAAAAAAAAACCACTTAAAATTCATCATTTAGAATCCTGCCCTGGCAAGATACACTTATTACTTTATTTCCTCAGAGATACTATCATGAACTTGGACAGAGATCACTGTCCATATCATACCCTAATGGCTGCGGCACATGCAATGGAAGTTCAATACCTGGATTTAATGCCTTCTTCAGCATAAGTAAATTCAAACATACATCTCCATTTCCTATGAGAGTATTATGACTCTCACTTTAAGGATGGAGGGGCAAACTATGTATCCTTCAAATTAAATTTCAAATTAAATTTATTCAAACACAATGGGGGGGGGAATCATAATTCAAGAGGCCAGACACAGCATACAAGAAGCCACCAAACCACACACAATACTAGACCGGTGTGGAATATTCCAAGCTGATCCTGTCAGTACATGTTTGGAGCAATATACTACAAGCCAAACCTGCTTCTCAAGAAGAGTTTGGGCAGACCTGCATGAACCTAAGGAACACCAAGCTCAAGAAAGAAGGTATGTAATGAGCTAAGATGGACCCAAAGTTTGATGGCCATTGAATGGAGACCTTCTTGGAATGCAATCTGAGACTTCAGTGTGTTAAGCCCATTTATCTCCTTATATCAGTCCCACTGATTTGTTTCATGCAATTCCTAGGGAATGCATAGAACTCACATTCCCTCTGCATTACAGGGAGATAGAAGTACTTGTTCCAAAGGTCTCAGGGGTCGCACCTGCACTACCATTCCATAACACATAACTACCTCTGAAGTGCAACACAAAAATGCCCAAGATGTGAAAAAACCATGAAATTCAGAATCAATTTGCCTACATTAGTACAGGAGTAAATTTAAAGCAGCTCCAACTGACACAGGTTGTGCACAGCGTTAATCATATTGGCATCTTCAATTAGTTAAACTGGTGTTACTCCATTATTTCTGTAAGTTTAACCTTAAGTGAATAGTATTACCTGAATTTTAACTGCTGCCATTCAAAGGCTTACAAGCAGCAGCAAAATCCTCCTGAAACTTGCCTGTCAAGTGAAATTTATGAGTAACTGCACTGGAAGATAGCAGAACTGTGACAGGTGACTTAAGTGAAGGGTGTAGCAGCTCAGTTCAGGAGGACACCAGGAAGTCCAAACAGGGAATGTACAGAAAAAACAGATTATTACTCCCTCTCCTCCACCAGTGGAGATGAAAGCTGGCAGACAGGCAGCCAAAGACTCATCCATAAAAGTAAGCCCTGAAGAATGTGAATTCTCAGCACATGACTCACAAGAGCAGAAATTTTGCGTATCCAAGAGTTTTACAGTTAGTCCTCCCAAAAACTGGACCTGGCTGGAACACCAAACCACTTGCCATAAGAGCCTGAAGCTCTCTTTTCAAATCCATCCTGATACAGGGGACCAGCATCCACATGAGCTGGTTTAGAGACAAAAATTAGGCTGTGACTGGTGACAGTGACTTACAATACCTTCTCAAACAAAATTCAGCGCTATTAAAAAAACAAACGAACAAAAAACACCCCAAAACCCACAAAGATCTGTCATCACTACTCTGTCATCGACGAAACACTTAACGAAGGATTTAAAAGCGAATACAGACGGTGTTCGGCACCCCCGGGCACCCGCTCGCCCG
>NW_008239110.1:5351181-5359482 GCF_000691975.1 Corvus brachyrhynchos
GAGGCCTCCCAGGCCGCCACCACCCCGGGACGGTGCGCGCATGCGCGGGGCGGAGCCGGGGGCGGTGGCGGTCTCCCTCAGTTCGCGTTTTTCCCGAAGGAAGGAAAGGGATGCGGGGGATGAATTTTCAAAGCCCGTAGAAAAAGAGTCTTAAAATATCTGCTTGTTACACATAAAAATAAAAAAAGTGCTTTCCTTTGAAGCCGCCTCTGCTGGGTGATCCTGCCCGTGGCTCATTTCCCCGGAGCCACGGGAGCGAATGGGGCTGCAAATGCAGCTGAGCAGGACAGAATCACAGAATCGATCAGGTTGCAAAAGACCTCTGAAATCATCGAGTCCAAGCTATGACTGAACACCACCATGTCAAGTACACCATGGCACCAAGTGCCACACCCAGTCTTTTCGTAAAGAAGAAAAGACTTTTCATCCACCTCCAGGGATGGTGACTCCACCACCTCCTTGGGCATTCCAAGTGTCTTATCATCCTTTTTGTGAAGAACTTCTTCCTAATGTCCAGCCTAAACCTCCCCCGGTGCAGTTTAACACTACGTCCTCTCATCCTGTCACTGGTTGCCTGGGAGAAGAGACTGACCCCACCCGCCTACAAACCTCCTTTCAGGCAGTGTAGAGAGTGATAAGGTCACCCCTGAGCCTCCTTTTCTCCAGGCTGAACTACCCCAGCTCCTTCAGCCACTCCTCACAGGACTTGTGCTGCAGACCCTTCGCCAGCTGCATTGCCCTTCTAGTGCCAGCACAAAAGCTGTAGACACTTGGAACTGTGCAAGGAAACAACTGCCAGCATGAGCCTGTCAATCCATTGCTTCCTCTGGCAGTATAATACATGTTGTGAAGCATAAAGGAGCATTCAGTGTTGAGTATTTTGGCTTTAATGATGCTTCAGGTGTTGATGCGGTCTTGACAAGCCAGGAGTGTATGGGCTACGTGACAATGCTGTAAAGTGAGAATGAAAAAATTAAGTAAAAATGGAATGTAAAGAAATCACACCACAACAAGATTTTATTAATGATCACCTTCCAAATGCAAGAAAGTATGTGGGTATCCATGGGGATATGTTGTGATCTGGTTCTCTGTAATGCTTTCATTGTTTCATTCTGTAAAATACTCCAGTGACTCTGACTTGGAAAAATGAAGAAAAGCTATCTAAGATTTGAAAAAGGTTCAGAAAGGACAACAAGGAGAATCAAGAATCATAGAATTGTGGAATGGCTTAAATTCCAATAGACTTTTGAAGGTCACCTGTTCTAACCCCTCTGCAATGAACAGGGACATCTTCAACTAGATCAGGTTGCTCAAAGCCCTGTCCAACCTGACCTTGCATGTTCGCAGGTTTGAGGCATCCACCTCTCTGGGCAACCTGTTCCAGGATTTCAACATCCTCATTGTAAAAAACTTCTTTCTTATATCTAATCTAAATCAACCTTCCTTCAGTTTAAAACCATGACCCCTTGTCCTATTGCAAAAGGCCCTGTGAATTGGCTTCCATGTAAGTGAGAACTGAGTTGGAACTCTGCTATCTGGAAAAGAAATGCTGTACAGGACAAAGTAGAAGTAGAAAAATAATGAATGTCATGAAGATACGACCAGGGGGGAAAAAATTAATTTCAAATAAGAGTAGGTTAATGAGAAACAAAAACTAAATTTTAAAAAACACCTTCCCCCCACAACTCCCTTCTTCTTCAACTTCATGCCTAAATTCTCCACCTGCTCCTCACCAGCAGCATAGGGGGACAGGAAATGGGAGCTGTGGTAAGTTCATCACATGCTCTCTATGCTGTTCCTTCTTCCCCAGAAGGAGGACATCTCACCCTCTTTCTCTGTTCCAGTGTGGAGTCACTCCCACAGGAGTCAGTCCTCCACAAACTTCTCCAACGTGAGTCCTTTACACAGGCTGCAGTTCTTCATGAACTGCTCCAGCATGAGTCCCTTCCATGCAGTGCAGGCCTTGAGGAACAGATTGCTCCAGTGTGGGTCCCCATGGGGTCACAACTCCTGCTAGCAAACCTCTGCGGCACAGGCTCCTCCCTCCACAGGGTCTTAGAGAGCTATTTCCTTTTTTTCCAAGTTTCTAGGGGCTGAGGTTAGAGCTTATTCCGATTTTTAAATGTCCTCACTAGTGTAGAGGATGGATTAAGTGACCGCTTGAGGTCCCTTTCCTTTTCTGTGAGAATGATTCTGGATATACCTAATATTAGAACCACAATATGGATGAACAACTGTTCATAGCAATCAAAGAAGAGAAAAGTAAGGAAACTGGAGAATGTATGTTTTTTTCTAAATTAATGTTTTCTGAGACCCTCTGTAAGTGCAGTGATATTCCTTTGGTACAACACTGCCAAAAGACATATTTGGTGACATCTTTTAAAAACACCAAAATAATGGGCTAAAACGAAAACATTAGGAGTATGCAATTAATCACAAAATGTAATAATTTTGTGTGTATTTAGCTTCTAATTCAGTGCTAAACACAATATGTTCAGGGATGCATCCTCAAAAGTTAAAGGATTGATACAGCAGTGGTATAAAATCCTTACTAAATTTTGTTTTAAATATAGAGTGTTTTACTGTGATCTGCAATCAGCAGGGCGGAAATGCTGTTAGGAAGTGGGTAAACAGTGAAGAGATAATGCAAGTTCTTACTCTTACTTAGCCAGCATTGGTTGATTTCACTGTGGTTTAAATTCTTCTTAGTTCTTCTTGGGACACAGAGTGGATAAAATTCCTTAGCAGCACAAACTGCTCAGGAAAGAAGGGGATGACAATACATACTAACTGACTCATTTTCATAGCAATAAGCTACACCGTCTCCCAACCCTAAACACAAGGTCTTCCTTGATCTAAATAAGATTCTTCTACCCTGTCTCTCATGGGGTCTTTGTTGTGGTTTAACCACAGCCAGCAACTCAGCCCCTCATTTACTCCCTCACGGTGGGATGAGGAAGGGAATCGAATAGGTAGAAGTGAGAAAAGTCATGGGTTGAGACAAAGACAGTTTAACAGGTAAAACAAAAGCTGCACACACAAGCAAGACAAAACAAGGAGTTCGTTCACCATTTCCCATGGGCAGGCAGGTGTTCAGCCATGCCAAGGAAAGCAGGGCTCCACCACACATAGTGATGACTAGGGAAGACAAACGCCATCACTCCGAACATCCCCGCCTTCCTCCCTCCATTTTTGACCCTATTTCAGGCTTTCTTGCACAAACTCATTCTACTTGCCAACACATTCCCAAACAGATAGGACATATGGATGGGCATTTGCAGCTTTGTAGCCTTATTCTTTCCACTACAGCATGAAGAAGTCTACAACGAAAAGCATCTCCTGATGTTCAACAACTACTTTAATTGATGACTGTATAAAACTTCAAGGAAGGAAAATCCAGTGGAGGCCAGAAAGCAATCCAGGTATGGGTGACATAATCTCAGTGGTCAGGGTCAATGGTCACAACATTCAGTATCCCTTTCAGAGGCTGATTTAATTCCAGATCCACCCAGCTGCTTTGAGGGCTGCATAAATAGCCAAGGTTTCTCTTTTTAGTAGACTACTTTATAGTAGACTTCATCATTCCAAAAAAATCTCAGCTTGACCCTATGAGCTTTTAATATGTCCCAGGAAATTCCTACTTGAACAATGTGCTTTTCCAGTGGTATTGCAGCTGTCCATGCTTATACTGACTGCTGTGGAGAATTAGGCACTCTGCATGGTAATGAATTCCATCTAGTTTAGAAGTGGGTATTGCACTAGAATTAAACATCTTCGGAGATGTTTTTAAGACACCTGTAGTAAGACTAAGTCTTAAATGGAAAACTTCTAAGTGTAAAATTAGCTGAAAGTAGTAAAATTAGCTAAATTTTTTTACGCTATGACAGGTATATCAATACTTCCAAATTTTGTTAATTTTCTTGATGTCAGGGAAAAAATTGACATCTCAAGGAAAAATTAAGATTCCAAGTTACCACCTAAGCTTTAAGTCAGTTGCTCATTGAATGCAGTCAGCAGAGTTCCCTTCAACACTGAGATAAGAGGACTTCAATATATCTGTCCCTTGTACTTCCATATCTGAAGATGTCATGTTCAAATGCCTACGAGCAATTGGTCAAACTTGCCTTTCACAGTGAATTAAATCAAACCAATTATCAGTCCTGTGAAAGAAACACTGTCCTTGACTTGTAGAGGAAGTTCATTCCTGTGAGCAGTCTCAGGGGGGACCAGAGGTAGACTGTTTCTTTTCAAAAAAGATAATACCATCCTTAACAGTCAAAACTGGTGCTCATGGCATTTATTTTTCTACACCAAAGGTTTTCTTCAGAGATAAAAATTATTTTGTTTTCAGCATTAGGAGGAATACAGATTGTTGTCAGAAATGGAATGTAGTACTCTGTAAAATGAAAAACATTCAGCTCTTTTACTCTGTTTTTTCCTCTGTACATTCTTTGCAAAGACATACAAAATTAGAACTTTACTTTCGTTAGCCTACAGCATAGAAGTGAGGAATTGATGTTGATTTTTCCATGTTTAAATCCCAAGAGAAATTTGTGGCATAAAGACTTAGCAAACTTTGGATCTTGGGGTTTTTCACATCTTTTCTGCCATTAGATTGCTGTTATTCACAAAGAGTCTTCACTGAACAGAGCTGAGCCCGAGCATCCAGTCTTAAACTGGACCTTTGGTCATCACAGAACACCAAAATATAGGAACAAATTCAAAGTGTGGGAAACTGCATTTCGTATATAGTCTGTTGTCTCCTTTCAGCAAAAACAAAAAAGGGTTTCTGCTCAGATTCAGTTCAACAGGCCCTATTCATTTACGGGAAAACTATGAGACAGGACTACTTTGAAAAAAGATCAAATCTCTGCAGAAAGGAAAAATATCACTAAATACTTAGAAATAGACAAAAGAGTATCATCTTTTATTTTGCCTGCAAAGACCAAGTCCAACCATTAATCCAGCACTGCCACGTCCAGCACTAAACCGTGTCCCTAAATGCCACTACTGCACAACTTTTAAATACCTCCAGGGATGGTGACTCAACAACTTCCCTGGGCAGCCTGTTCCAGTGGTTGACAACTCTTTTGGTGAAGAAGTTTCTCCTAATATCCAATCTAAACCTCCTCTGATTCAGCTTGAGTCTGTTTGCTCTTGTCCTGTCTCTTGTTACTTGGGAGATGAGACCAACCCCCGCCTAGCTACACCCTCCTTTCAGGTGGTTGCAGAGAGTGATAAGGTCCCCCCAAGCCTCCTTTTTCTCCAGGCTAAAAAACCCAGGTCCCTCAGCCATTCCTCATAAGACTCTTCTCCAGACCCTTAACCTGCTTTGTTGCCCCTCTCTGGACTTGTTCCAGCACCCTGATGTCCTTCGTGTAGTGAGGGGCCCAAAACTGCCCAAGGTGCAGCCTTACCATTGCTGAGTACAAGGGTGTGATCATTGCCCTGGTCCTGCTGGCCACACTGTTCCTGATACAAACCAAGATAGCATGGTAGTCTATGTTTCGTCAAGGAATGAACTAAAATCTGAAAAGTGTATGATATTTTTATGGGCTAACCCAGATAGACAGGCAGGATCCAATGTTCTTCCTCCTGCAATTACACTTACCTTGATTCCATTCCCTAGCAGTGAACTCTAAGTGCAATTTGAGTTCTTCCTGGAAGCAGCTCTGCCAGCAGAGATTTTATTCTCCACTGCATTGCAGTGTCAGGAGTCAGCACATCTTTGGAGTGTGGCTTGGAGCCATTTTTCCCAACAGCCATGTGCTCCTTATGGGCTGACTCAGCTTCCTCTGGACATGCCAGCAGACTAATGTTGAAAACAGCCTGCATATCCTGTGCTGGGACTTGTCTGTGATGAAGATGAAGCTATATAACAGAGGACCTTTGCAGAATTGTAGTAGAGTTCAACTTAATTCACAGAGATCTTCTTCAACTACCTTCCTCCTCCCCATGTTACCATCAAAGAGCATAAGATATTCACATGCAACAAGTGCATGGTGCTTTCCCTCTGCTCTTGAGGGGGCTTATCTTCATAGAATCAAAGAGTGATTTGGATTAGATGAGACCATAAAGGTCATCTAGCTCCAATGCCCTGCCATGGGCAGGGACACCTTCCAATAGGCCAAGGTTCTTAGAGCCCCATCCAGCCTGCTCTTGAACACCTTCAGGGATGGGACATCCACAACCTCTCTGGGCAGCCTGTTCCAGTGCCTCACTACCCTCACAGTAAAGAATTTTTTCCTGTATCTTATCTAAACCTGCCCTCTTTCAGCTTAAGGCCATTCCCCCTTGTCCTATCACTACATGCCCTTGTGAAAAGTCCCTCTCCAGCCTTCTTGCAAGCACCCTTTAGGTGCTGCAAGGCCACAGAAGATCTCCCTTGAGCCTTCTCTTCTCCAGGACAACAGGCCCAGCTTGCTCAGTCTATCTTCATAGGAGAGGTGTTCCAGCCCTGTGACCCATTCAGTGATCCCAGAAATGATCCAGTCTTATTGCTGATGTATGTGCTTTGGGATTGAGGAGATTAGATCAAGGCACTGCAGCCAGAGAGCTGTGCATAATTGTGTGCAAACACATAGAGGATCTATACATATCTCCGGGAATTCCAGTGCTAACACAGCTGCATGTCTGTCCTATACACTAATTAATGCAGCTGTGTTTTAGTATATCTGGCCATGTAAAATGCTACCACAGTGAAACTTCAAGCAATATTTTTTGTCATTGGATAGATAAGCTTTATACATGTATACATGAATCCTTGTTTTTCCAGAGATTTTTTTGGATTCCAAAATCTACTTTTTGCCTTGTTATCATTAGTATTGAGGGCAGGAAAATGTACCTTTAAACCCTTTCAATTTTATGTGTTATTTGTACTGGAAATCAAGTTTTAATTTACATATCTAGCTGAAAAACAATCAATGCAACCCCACTTTCTTGTCAATGGGATTTATGAGTCAATAATAATAATACAGATTATCTCTATATTTATTTCTACTGTGAAAAGAAATGTGAATCTGGCTGATTTCAGATTTGATTTCTGCTCCTCATTTTTTTGTGCTATAGATGCCAAAGCAATACTAATAGAGGCTTTATATTATTACTATAATAATAATAATTTGATTGTTATAATAACAATAATGAGCTATAATAATAAAAATAATAATAATAATAAACCTCAAAAAATAAGATATATTGTTTCTATGCCTTGTCTTATTTTTGAGTAATATGATCCTATGTAAAAAGATGCCGGCTTTATAATCACTTAATGGGATTTATTTGAGTCCTTCAAATATATTATTTAAATGGACATACTTAGTTCCCTAGATAACATTGAAAACCATGTTCTAGAAAAGTACGAACTGTGTATGCTTTGACTGGGTTCCTTTTCATTTTATGATGAAGAAATTTCATCAAGGAGGGAAAATTGCTCAGAGAGGGCCCTGAAAGCACTGCAGCTGATTTGATTCTGCCAACTGACAGGTCAGCAGCTATGGGTCAGGACACCACAAAAACTCCCCATCACTTTTTCTGGTTTTATTTTATCTGCCTTGTTGAACTATCTTGCCTTTTATTTCTTTGCTGCTTTGCTGTGTGAACTATACTAAGTCCTAGTTTCTCTTTCTGAGATTATGGCACTGCTGCAAAAGAGGTACAAAATTTTTTTAACATAAGGTTTAAAATGTTATTGTCTATTTTTATGACCCACATGATTTACACTGACTGTCAAAATTTCTAAACTAAAGGACCACCAATTACAGCTTGTGCAGCATCAACTTCTATTCTCTGTGGAGCAGTTAATGCTACTCGACGCCTACCTACATTTCCTTAAAGCTGGGTTGCTGAAATTTCTCAAAAATAATATGTCCAGGCTTGAAGATACATTTTTAAACTTTCTCTTTGTCTAATTCATCCATGCTCCTGGTGTAGCGGGTTGAGTTCGTAAACCGGGCAGAAACACCAATTAAGTGTAGTGGTTTTGGTTCAAAATATTCATTACTTACTTATTTTCCTTCTGTGAGATAAGAATTAGGAGAAAGCAAAGCAGGCACAAACCTTAAACAGTTGCAGTACAATGAAAGAGTTTTATTACTAATAGAATTAAAAGTAAAGAGAAATAACAAGAAATTAAAGCAAATCCCACCCCCCTTCCCTTTCCAGCACTTCTCTCCTTTTACCCAGCTCACACAAGGATAACAGAACATGGGATGTTAGTCAGTGTTGCAGTTCTTGAAAAGTCTCTCTCTTATGCTTAAGGAAAAAAGGGTTTTCCTTCAGTTGCACGTGGTTCCCAAACTG
>NW_008239110.1:5360226-5361598 GCF_000691975.1 Corvus brachyrhynchos
CCCTCCCCCCCCACCTTCCAGCAGGCGAACTCGGACAAAAGGCAATTCCCGCCTTTCCGTGCGGTTTAAATATGTAAATTGTGAGAAGCGTCATTAGTCTAAAAGACTGTCCGTCAACTCAGGTTCAACTCACTACACCTGGTCTGAAGCAGCTCTTGCCAGTTCTGTCTCTGCTATATTTGTGCTACATCTCCCCTGCATTAATTTTTCGAAAGGAAGCTTTAATGTGTCTCTAAACAAATCCACAGTGCTCAAGAATTAGAGTGAAGATACTTTGAACTATTTTCATAATGGCATAGCCCTTAAGTTTGCATTGTCTTTACTGGAGCTTGAAAAGATTACAACTATGTCTCATATTTTAAAAATATCATCACTCTTCTTTTAGTGAAACCCATCTTCTGCACAAAGCGTTTTTAAGAAAAAAAATACCAAAGGGCAAGTAAGATATAAACATGAGGCTTTTTCCTGCTAATCATTATGCTTCTCTCAGTATTAGTCTAGGTGGAATCAGGGAAGAGCCAACTATTTAAACATCTGCTTGGCCAAGAAGAAATCAGTAACTATTCTGTCCTTGTCTCTCTAATGCTGGTGATGTTTTTCTTGCAAGATTATTTCTGGCTGTCATATTTTTCCTACCACTTCTCTGGTTAGTTGTGTTTGCAACTTTATTCTGTCCAGCAGGAGCTCTCTACATGTGTTAAGGGAGTTTTTTCTCCAGATAATGATGGCCATTTCTTTATATTCTCTCATGTTTCTAGAACATGCATATTTGCAATTCTGCAACAATTATCATGACTTAAGGTCCTGTAACTCATCATCACTACAATCAAGCAGAGATCAGAGTAAGGAAACTTGCAGGGTGAAAAATGCTGAAATACTATGTAATATCTGAACAACAATCTAAAAATATTGAATGAACAGTGGAACCAATTATTTTGTTGCATTTGCTGCAAATTCTGAGTGTATAATATACTGAGATTTTCGCTCTCTCTCCCTGTTTCAGGTCCTTGTTAACTCTGTAAAAATTGCATTCAGGATGCCACTATTTTCTGTCATTCTAGAACTTATTCTATTTTGAAGGACGAGCAAAATCTATTAACTTGGTCCTGATCAACTCATTTTCATCTTGGGAGTGTATTAAAACTCAGCTATTTTTAGTTGTTGGGAGACAAGGAAGCATTCTGTCAGTCAGAAAAGTTCAAAGGAAGGCAATCTCCTTTCTTTTCTCAAGCAAATAAATAAATGAATTAATTACATACACAGGGTTAATCTATCCTTACTTGATAAAATAACTGGAGATATTTGTTCTGCCGTTTCTCTGTTTCTTGCTGCTGATGTTACACAGGAGGACTCCCCTTGATATCCCAGACCT
>NW_008239110.1:5361619-5368111 GCF_000691975.1 Corvus brachyrhynchos
ATTCCTGCAGAAGTTGTTGATGCCTATGAACAAGCTAATCAAGTACCAATAGAAGATTGCAGAGCTTCAGATAAACGTCCCAATTACTTTCTAACTTTGTATCAACACATTGCCAGTTGCAAATGGCTGTCTAAGAAAGAAACTTCTACTTCAAAATTCAGAAGAATGTGAATATAGAGCCTCCTAACACAATCCCTGAGATGAAAAAAATAACATGGCAATTTCTATAGTCTTTGGACTGCAATAATAGTATTCTCTGAAATGGATCCTATTTTGCAGAGATAGGAGGTGCATCTTTTACGCTTGCACCACACTAAAATACACAATGAAACCTTGGGGAGCAGGGTTGAGTCCCAGTAACTGCCTTGATTCAATACATGCAAAAGGCAGGTCTCACTATACACATTCTGCTGGACATGTTAACTTTTAACTCACAAAAGACAGAACATCATTAGAGAGAATTTCAAACCAAAGGAGACTGCCTTTTTACTCTGGACATCACCTTGAAGTTTGTCTAGTGTTCTAGAATAGGATTACTAACAGTTTTAAAAATATTCAAGATGATAAATATTATCATGTAAGCAGAGACACAATTAAAGAGACTGCAGTGATTGCAGTGGTAAGAATGCTTTTGTGCATTAACAATGCAACAACATAAAGCTCTGCAGGGGAAATAAAAAAGAGAATTAAATTTTGATAGAGCATTAATTCTTTTCTCAGACCCCTGGTGGGGTTACGGAATAATTTTCAGAATCATCTAGCCAATACATCCTCAATAACAGAGAGGATGTACAGTAGCTGTTTAAGCCAAGGGTTAAGTTCAGTCTTTCCTAAGAAGTTTGGGCAGAAGGCGTCATACAAAAAGCAACCACAAGATGTCAGTCTTAATAATTACAGTAGATTATTCTGATTGGCTCCTTTCTGATAAGTAACTAGGCAGGGAAAAACTATTCATTATGTCGAAATATTTGTGGAGAAAGTAATCTAGGAATAAATTATTAGTCCTAAACATATTCAGAAAAAAATGAACTATCAGATCCAAATAGAGCCCCTGTGCATATTTGTTTCTGCTAGAAGATTTAACCCTTCTGCCAGGGACTCACAGGAAGGACATAGCAGGGATTTGTCCCTCCCCACTTGCCCTTTCCCACACAATTTCTCTAAGCGTCTTCCATCAGAGATGGAGTATCAGACTACACAGACTTTGAGCTTTTTTCTGTAAAGCTATTTTTATTTCCCTAGTAGTCTTGACTGTGTTCTAATCCTGCAGTTCTGAATGTTTGTAAGATAATAAGAAAGTCCAATTTCCATTTCCAGTCCAGGTTTAGAGACATCCAAGTGACAGGTATTGATCATTGTTCCTGGAATACTTTGCGATCCATTCCCTCATAGTTCACCATTTGAGCCCTGACAAAGGAGCTATGCTCTGCATTGGTTTTTTTGAGGGACATTCTATTTACCTCTTGCTATTCACACAAGCACTGCATTTGGGTTAGCACATAGTTGCACTATGTGCTACTCACACATAGCACTTGTATTTGCTACCAGTTTGCTCACCAGGTTTACCATTAGCTACTGCCAGCAGTCACAGCCTCCTGCTGTTGTTTCTGCTGGTTGTTCACACTGTGCTGCTTTGCTCTGCTCTGCTGCAAAACTGCTGTTTGCTTCTGTGCCTCTGCTCAGCCCTTTATTTCTGCAGTCCATACAATCTTTTAGTTGTGCTCAAAAAGTTGAAATTATATCCAGAATCTGTAAAGAGAGCTTGTGAAAATAGGCAATTTTCCAGCAGGATCTTACCCAGATTCTGAAAAAGACAGACAAAACACCAAAATGTGCTTTGACCCTGATTTGCTTTTGGTTCCTTTACTGTGAGATCCAATGACAAGCTGCAGCATTTGCTTCCTCAGCAATCGCAGACAGGTTGCCCATAACACAATTAAACCCCTTACAAATCATCTTGTAGCTGAAATATCCCGAGGCACCACAACACTTATCAGGAAACTAAACTCTGAATCTTTGGTTCCTTCACTGGCTCACTGCAAACAGGCTATCTTACAGGATCCTCACACAGGCTGTCAGCCTCTCCTGCACATCACACCTCCAGCCTTACAAACCACTTAACTGAAGTTGACCAACTCTTGGCATTCATCTATTAACTGAAAGCAGTTTTACTAAAGTTACTTTATTGAAATTTAATTCACCCTCTGTATCTTCTGGTTTCATAATGCACTGTTTGATGATTGCAAGTCTCCCTTGGGGCATTTTCTTCTGCTTTCTGATGAGAGCAGGCATCCTAATATGCGGATTAAAGGTGCTGTGGGGCTTGGCTCTGGTCTTCTCAGTGGTAAGAAGATGACAGAGAGCAGAGACACCACTCTGCAACTGCCTAATACTAATCCCAAAACAGGGACACACAAAATGCACTCATACAGGGAAAGAAGGGAGATGATGCACTCATGTGGAGCGTCCAGTAGTCTGAATATGCATCCCATGGCTGAAAAGTCTCCTGCCATCTGGGGCAAGCATGGCTGCAAATGCGGGTTATTTGTGTGCCTGGTTGAAAGATGACTCGTTCTGCTAAGATCTCTTCTGTGCTTTGTAAAATGAATGAGCTGTGGTAGGATGTTTCAAAATTTAGGAGGGAAAATGTTTTGGGATGTTAAAGCTTTTTCTTATACATAGTTTATTATAATGGTAACCTTTACTTACAATAATCCTTTGCAAATATTAAAAGTAAAAAGGTAAAGAATGAAAAGCTGTTTTTTTCTTGTTTCTCTAAACTTCTGTCTTGTAATTTGCCTGGAATCTTGTCTGGTTTTTGGTACATAATCAATTTATTCCTGTGTACTTTATCTTCTGGAAAGCAACTAGACATATTGGCCACTAACGCAGTCGTGAGAAATGTAGAATCATAGACTCAGAAGTTAACATTGATTTAGTGCTCATCAATTATTTTATAATGAGTACCACTGGAGCAATGCAAAATGTCAGCAAGACAATGAAATTCCAGGACTTACCTAAAAAAATTATCTGACATAGATAATTTCTGCAGAAAGTCCAACACTTCCAACATAAAAAAATCAATTTTCAGATCAGTCAGATAACAATATTTATATTTTTCAACATCTATAAACACACTCTATTAGAATTTGCCATTCAAAGAGCTTGTTCACGTCACAGAACTGAGTAGTGTAGCACCCCAGCTCTTACACTAGAAGCTCCTGAAGCACTTGGTTTCATGGGTATCTTTACGTTAGTCAATACAACCCAAGCTCAAATTTCATTGAAGACAGCTAATAGAGTTACTGTATTCCATTAAAAAAGAGTTTTCTTTCCTTGCCTGATGCTTAATTGGCTTCTTAAATGTTATTCACTTGCTCACCTCTTCTCAGTATGTGCTTTTCTAGTTTTACAGTTTTAAGACAAAGTTATCGTGTTGGTTCCGGGTGGGGCAGAGTTAATTTTCTCCACAGTGGCTCTTATGGGGCTGTGTTTTTGATATGTGCTGAACACAGGGTTGATACAGAGATGTTCTTGTTATTGCTGAGCAGGGCTTGCACAGAGCCATGACATTTTCTGCTTTTCATGCTGCCACACTGGCAAGTAAGTTGGGGGTGCTTGGGAGACTGGAAGGAGACACGGCTGGGACAGGTGACTCCAACAGGTGGCCAAAGGGATATTCCAGACCCTATGACATCATGCTCTGTATATAAAATGGAAGGAAGAAGGAGGAAGGGGGTATTTGAAGTGATGGCATTTGTCTTCCCAAGTCACTGTTAGGTGAGATGGGGCCCTGCTCTCCTGGAAATGGCTGAACACTGCCTGTCCATGGGTAGCAGTGAATTAATTCCTTGTTTGTCTTTGCTTGTGTGCTTGACTTTTGCTTTCCCTATTAAAATATCTTTATCTCAACCCCCAAATTCTCTGGCTTTTACCCTTCAAATTCTCTCCCTGATCTCTCTGGTGGGGGAGTGAGTGAGTGGCTGTGTGGGGCTTGGCTGCTGGCTGGGGTTAAACCATGTCAGTCCTATTTTGGCACCCAATGTGGGGTTCAAAGACTTTGAGATAATGATAGATTTGATTGGGATGTGCCAGACTGAATTTACATCTGTCAGTGCTGTTTAGCTAGTAATGGGCAGGCTCCTTTGCTTCCATGGGCTTGCCTGCCTGACTGTATGTTAGAATCTTGTGCTCGTTATTGGCTGCTTTTCACTTTTCCTGCTGCTGTACTGCTTATCACCTCACTGTGTTGTGCCTGGGAACATTTTGATAACAGCCATGGCGATGCGCCTGGGCTGGCAGGTGGCCAGGCACTGCTGCTGTGTTCTGTGCTGCTGTGCTGGACAGGCTGGAACTCCAGTGTGTACTTGAGTTGAAGGGACTGTGACAGGTGAGTGAGTCCACAAGAGAGCAGAGATACACCTGCAGTCTGTGGAGAACCCCATGCTGGAGCAGGTGGATGCCTGAAGGAGCATGTGACGTGACCCTGTGGGAAGCCCATGCTGCAGCAGGATTTCTGGCAGGACTTGTGACCCCACAGGAGACCAGGGGTGGAGATTGTAATGGATGTGCCTTTAAACTGTTGTAAACTATGATTTGACTTGTATGTTTCAGGAATTACTGTAACAGGAACCACCCAACCCAGTGGAGGAGAAGCCTTACAAGAGGCAGTCACAGTGCAGCAGTGACCTGACCTGAGCTAGCTTTGGTGCCCAGTAACTCCACCCACACACCACCTCTCGTGTCCTGAGTGACCAGGACAGATGGAGCCCAAAGTCATGGACTACATAAATCCAACAGACAATTGTGGGCATTGTGTGGACATTCTGCAGGGGTGGTCCATAGGCTAAGGGAGCAATATCTGTGTGCTATATCAAAGAATTGGAAAGGGGGGGGGTGGTTAATGAGGTTGTATTGAATAGTGTGGGACCTGAACATGATGTAAATGGTATGGAATATGCTGGTTTCAGCACAGGTAGAGTTAATTTTCTTCACAGTGGCTGGTATGAGGCTGTGTTTTGGATTTGTGCTGAACACAGGGTTGATAATATAGAGAAGTTTTTGTTATTGGTGAGCAGGGTTTGCTTAAAGAACCAAGGCCTTTGCTGTTTTTCATGCTGCCACGCTGGAAAGGAAGTTGGGGGATGCATGGGAGATTGGGAGGAGACACAGCCAGGACAGGTGACCCAGCTGACGAAAGGGATATTCCAGACCCTATGACATCATGCTCAGTATATAAAGTGGAGGGAAGAAATGGGAAGTGGGAGAAGACTTTTGGAGTGGTGGCATTTTTATCTTCCTAAGTCATCGTTACACATGATAGAGCCCTGCTCTTCTGGAGATGGCTGAACATCTGCCTGACCATGAGTAGCAACGAATTAATTCCTTGTTTGTCTTTGCTTGTGTGCTTGGCTTTTGCTTACCCTATTAAACTGTCTTTATCTCAACCCCCGAGTTCTCTGGCTTTCACCCTTCCAATTCTCTCCTCAGTCTCACTGGTGGGGGAGTGAGCAAGCATCTGCGTGGGGCTTGGCTGCTGGCTGGGGTTAAATCACAACAGTCATAGATTGATGTTTCTTTCAACATCAGTTTTAACCATTGACAGTGATGATGATAGATGATGTATACCTTCCCCCATGGCAAGACGCTAATTCACAATGCATTTCCTGCCCTGCATTCCTAAGATTGCCCATCGCATCCCTCATCTTCTATTCTGCCACTTTTGTTTTAAAAACTTGCTAACTCATAACCACTGCCATCATCCTCCTACTCTGCATCAGCTTCCACTATCTCTTGGGACCTCCCAAACGCACAGGCAGAAAACACACCAACTCAAACCCAATGACTGTTACCAGTCTTCTGTCTCATTTTTCTCCTTGCACTAGAGCATTTTCCAGAGAGCAGGATGTGGCTAAGGAGTGTACCTTAAGATAAGGTGTCTTTTTAAAAGCTCGTGGCAAGGCTATGGAAGGATAGGATTCTGGGTGTTATCCTAGGTTTAGCTTCCAAATAAGAATAATAAAAAGATAATTTTCCAGATTTCTTTTTTTTTTGTGTATGTTTGCCTGTACCGCATGAAACCCATGTTTGGATTTTGAAATTTTCAGATCTCTCAGCATCTTTTTCACCCACCTTTTTTCTCCTTGAATTTGGACATATGGCAAGGTTCCTGTGCAACAAGGGACCTGCTGAGGGGCAAAACTGTAGCTGGGCAGTCTGGTTTACAGCACATACCTCTGGGTGCTCCTGAACCTTGTGGCCTCACTTGTCCTCCCTGCCACACGCAACTGATCACTTGGGTTTGCATCTGCACCTGACCTGTGGGATTCTGGATCCAGAAAACAGATGCAGGTTAGTCTGGGGATATATCCTGGAGGTAGCTGTTTGTTTGATACCATGGCTTGGGAACATGGGCCAGGGGATAGTTTAAAAAAACGTCAGTTTTAAAGGATGATTTGACATATCTACATTTGAGAGGAAAGGTCATTCCTG
>NW_008239110.1:5368131-5387239 GCF_000691975.1 Corvus brachyrhynchos
GCTCTGCTATTTTCAAAAACCTTGAGCACACTAGGACACAAGTATATAATGATAATAAATAGCAACAGTATTACTTTTTCTTATTATAGTGTTTTTTCTTTCTTACAGTATCTATTATTTTTCAGAGAAGTTTGTCATTGGGTTGTGCCTGTTGCCAAAGAATTCAGCTCTATGACTGAAAGCAACTTTTTAAATGAAGGGTTAATCATCTAAAGCATATATGCAGTTGGGAAAAATAACTGCATAGAATACCCAGTCTTGTCACTCTTGCTTATATCATCATCTCCATAACTTCCTCAGAGCTAGAAGGGGGTGTGAAGCCTGGGAAGAAAGGAAGGGATACGCAGGACAAGAAGCAGAATGGTTTACATCACTCTGAGCTATTATCTTAGGCTGTTACTCACTTCCCTCTCTGAACTCTTCAGGGCCACCTCAGAAAAATCAGTGAGATGAATTGTCTATTTCATATGCTTTGGACAAACCCTCCCTAATTATAGCTCAGCTTTTCTGCAGACAGTGTATGTATAAAAAGATTAACTTATGGCAAATGAAGCCATGATAAAAACAGCTATTACAAAGTGCTAGAAAACATAGCCATAGCCAAAAAGTGGCACATAGCCACTGACTGTTTGGCGAAGTTTATTCGTACATTGGTTCTTTGTACCTTGAGTTAGAGGAGCGAGGGAAAGTGACACCCTGCAGCACACTGCTGCCTGTAACGTGTGGGGTGCACCTGGCAGCACAGGGCAAGGGCACCGTACCCATGGTGTTGGTGGCCGTGTGGGACAAGCAGACAGGAATGCACAGGAAACAGCAGCAGCAGAAGGCTACAGGGAGATAAATACTACAGAGGAGTTTAATTTATTGCCTACCACCATCTTCCAGGGGCTGGAATGAGTTTCCCATGAACAGGACTCTACTAGCAGAGCCCCATATTCAGGCCACCCATCCTGGATGAATTGCAGGGCTGCATGGAACACCAAGATCATGCGCTGTGGAGTTCACCCAGACCTACAAAGCAGAAACCTAGAGTTTTAAAATTTTCATGTTCATATGCAAGGATGTTTAGGTCATGAGGTCAAGAGACTTCTGAGCTGTTACATAAAAGTTGCTAAGGCAGCCTAGCACTCACAGACTGTGCTTGGCTTCTACCTCCCTTGGCAAGTTTCACAGCTGACACAACTTAAATTAGGGTGTTCTAGAATAAGACATGCCAGATCTCACATTAACGATATACCGTATTACCTACACATAAAAATATAGAATATGACAGACCACTGGGATGTTTCCAGTTCTCAAAATGACCTAGTTTCTGACTATTCATAAAAGCAGACAATAGCTATTTTAACCTGAAACTTTGATTTTTGTACTGCACCTAAATAATTAATCAAGGAACAACAATTATTATCTAAACATATTAATCTACAAAATTACATGCAGCTATATACATACAAGAGAAATATTATATTTTTGTCTCTGTCTTTCAAAACAATGCCCTCAATAAGACTGGAACAGGGGTTGAATAATGTTTTTGGTAAGTTTTCTATTTATAGGAAGGGCATCAGATTCCTTGTGAATAAGAGAATCAAAATCCAACCATAAAGGAACTAATATCGATCTACTTACATACAAATTATACCCTTATGTAATATTTAAATAAAGTTTTGGGGAGGTGTCTATCCCCATGCAAGGCCTGATTTACATATGGGTGTGTATGTTAAAAATTATTTAACTTGCTATTAAGCAAATCTGATTTCTGGATATGCTAACTCTGCAGAACTTGTGTGCTCCAAAGGTTTAATGTCCAAATCTAATCCTGATTATTCCTAATCTTAAATCAGAGAAAATCCTCTACTCCCCTCTGCAACACCTGATCTTGATTCCTGGATTACCTTATAAATACTTAATTGCTTATTAACATGAATCATTTCCTGTTTTAAATATATATTTTACGTAAATAGGACCCCAGCACTGCTCACTCCTAAGCGTCACTCTCTTATGCTATTATGTCTCCTAGGTATTCTAGGTATGCTGTAGAAGAAAAGAGCTGGACTCAACTAATTTTTGAACACTTTTCTTCTGCTCCAAATACAGCGTAAACGCACGGGGAGACAACGTCAGAGATTTGAGAGGGCTTGCACCCACTCAGCACGTACACCACAGTGCCAATCTTATCCACCCCTGTGCTTCTCTCTCTACAAGTAAATCTGTGCCTAGGACTGTTGCAGGGCATTGGAACTGAAGTGTCTGTACTGCTAAATTGTTAAAGGAGTCCCTGGAAAATCTTGCCCAGGCACACCTCTCCCAGGCAATTCCCAGTCATAGCTAAGGAACTGTCCAAAGCCAGGAACCATCTCCAATAGGGCATGTATATGGCCACCCTCATTTAGAAACAAGGGCCATTACTGGCTGTTGTGCCAGTTAACTACTTTGTTAATTAATTCAATCATAAGCCAATTCCTTCATGGATTAAATGTGAGTTCATTTTATTTTGAAGAGCTGATGATGGCTCCTAGAAGATGTCCCACACTAGGTATGGTAGAAGGAATGTCAAGCCTCCCATAAGATGTTACCTCCATGCAGGCATCATCTCTTTCATGGTATTCACATGGAAGAATGATCCATTTACTTTGGTAAATCAATGGAGAAGAAAGAACAAATAGAAAATGCCGTTGCACCACTGAACACTGTAGGCAGTTCTGCCTTCTCCCCCAGCTCAGAAAGAGTGAAAATGTATGTCAGGGACAGTCAAAGTTATGAAACTGCTCCTGTCTGAGGAGTTTCTAAACACCCAAAGACAGACCTGGGGGTGAGGAGGAAAGTATAATAGATCTCTGTAAAGTCAGAATAGCACAGAAAAGGTGCACACCAAGTGATTATGGAGAATCAGGGAGCATTTTCAGGCAGCATTTTCAATATCAACAAAAGGAAGAATTACTGCAGACAGCACAACAGAAATCAGAACTCATTGACACGGGACACTGTAGTAGCCCAAAGTATAGATGAGGTTAGAAGGGCAGCTAGATAAGTTCCTAGAAAAAAAGGTTCACCAAAGGCTTTTAAACACCAAGTCCTGGATACAACTTTGTCTCTAAAATGCCAGTAGACCAGGACAGTGTACCAAGTATCACTACATGTTTTACATTCGCTTTAGCAAGTTATGTTGATCATTGCTTGAGACTAGGATGTTGGGCTTTGCACTCAAATTACTAAAATCTTTCTTATTTTTGTCCAGTCTATAATATAATCATCCTAATGTTAATGTTCATTAACTAGAGTTTAAGCATTAATGAAAACCCAAATTGGTCTTATGTGAAAAACCCTTTGTTTTAGATCTTTGGCCTATTTAAAGTGAAAAAACTTTGAGGAAGAATGATAGCAACTCCTCGGATACTGGCTGCCAGATATCCAAGATGTGCAATTGAGCACGTGGTAGGGATAGTTTTAAAAGAACAAAGTTTCCATGCCTGTTGTAATAATAAATATATTATCATTACTGTAGCTCGGAGCTGGATTAACTTTGGATATACAAAAATAGCTTCAGCAGCTGTGCAAGGTGAGTTTTGACTCTGGAGATTACTGTCTCACAGGAAGAAGAGATACTCTAATGAAGTCTCTACTCACAACCACGTCTCAGGAATTAATGAAGTCAGGCCAGCTAAGCTCATGATTCTCTTCAGCAACAACACTGACAAAGGTTGACATTATGTAGCTCTGGATCAAATTTCTGCTGAATGAGACCCTTAACAAGTGAATTATGGAAAAATGGGCATCAATATAGCAAGTTCTGGATACACGAAGTCACACACAGTTTACTTAATATCCTGACAGATCTTTAAGCTGAGCTGTGAGAAAAAAATTTGCCCTGTTTCTTTCTATCTGTTCATCATCTTCTTTTTTTTCATATATTTCCTTCCTTCCTTCAAACTCTGGCAAAGTATATATGTTTTTCAGCCTGACAAGAAAAACACTACACTATGAAAAGCTATACATGTGAAAGGCGTGGATTTTAGCTTCCTAACCTCCTGAGAATTTGGCAAATGAGCTTGTGAAAATCTGTATTTTTTACAAATTTTTGTCTCTGTAGGATATAAGTTTGAATTAATATTGCTGTCAGCACAACCATGGACTTAGTTAAAGGTCTACACCAGCTCTTGGTCAGCTAGGATTTATGGCCTCAACTGTCTTTTGAAAAAATATGTACAATTGCTGATCCCTCAGCCCACAATGGAGCATCCTGGTATACTGTATTACGATGTATATAAGTAGAAGATGGAAAAAGTAATCTCGTTAAAGGGAAACAGAGCATCTTATATGTACTCCTACAAAATTTTGATTTCCAAATACCACACTAAACCTGTCCTTAGAATGCTGGAAGCTAATCCTGCAGTGTATTCCATCCTTGAGCTCATTTATATATTGATACCTTAAATAATCATATTAGAAGTATATCTATGTGCCAAATTATGTGCCCACTGGTGCTGAGGACAATGCAATTTACCATCAGTGAGGTGGAAATGCTGTCTGATTCAGAGATCAGTGGAAAACAGTGCAACTGGTATTACTGCCTGAGAGGACAACTAACAGAGTTATAAGAGGGCAGCAAGATGAGCACTGTCTTGCAAATGTGCAGACTTCTGAGCATATTACCTTGACATCCTAAACATCTTAAACTTTCAATTCCTTTGCATTTCCCTTGATGCTGTTTCCTCCTCCATTCATGGTCCATGATGTATAGATCAGTAGCCATCACTACAGGCTTGTGATGAGCTCAACAGCACAGCCAAATCCTCCCAAACACATGGTCAGGAAAGACCTGTGTGTGAATAGTTTTTTGTGTCCTTTTTGTACCTCAAAGACCAAAGCAAGAAGCCTTCCAAGTGGTGCCTTGTAGATATATGAGTTTCTTGGAGGGGGATTGAGGTGAGACACAATTCAGCTGAGGAAGAAAACTCATCCTATACATGGTATATAAGACAAGTTTTTCAACACTTTCCCACATAAGTACAGATAATTGATAGGTTTAAGTCCAGAGATAATAACACAGGTTGATTTTTTTTTTTTTTCTTTCTTTTCTGGTTGATTTTTTTTAAATCTACTCTTCAGGCAGTTCCATTAACGAAAGTTGCACTGACCAACTGCACAAGCCTAGACTCTGGTGTAATGCAGGGAAAGATGGAAGCAGAAAATTTGGGAGTTATGATGGTGTGAATTTGAAAGTGACCTTCAACACCAAATCAAAAAAAATTCGTAAATTTCACCAAATCTCCAACCTTCTCTTCTAAGTCGAAGAAAATCTTGAGGAGGGTTATTTTGTTTGTTTTTTACGAAGAGGAGCTGATGACCAGCTCCCTTGGATGCAAAAATGTAATACTGTAGGAAAGGACAGGAAAGCAATTTCACAGTTATGAAACAGATTACTGGTCACCAATTCCTTTCCTGTTGACACTGACAGTTTGGTAGTTGGAAAACATAATTCCTGTAGTATTTTATGGATTGGTGAAACAGTTATTAGGCAACAGCAGAACAAAAAATTCTTTACCACTCCCTTTGAAGAAAATATCATTGAAGTTCACTTTGATCAGTGTCATGGAAAGTTGTCTTTAGAGAGAAGGGCTGATGGCATTTTTTACTCCAGATCATCCTCTTCTCTGGAAGCTTGCTCTATCTCTGTCTTTCTCTGACGGAGAAAGTACAGTCCCCAGCCCTTTCTTACTTACTTTAGCCAGAGCTCTGAATTGTCCAAGAGTTCAGCTGTGGTGGTACTCTAAAGGTCAGGACATAATCTGCAATGTAGGTCACATTTGACACATGAAGTCAGCAGAACAATGGTACTTTGCTCCATGAAAGTTTGCCTCTAACTACTTTGTTTTCTTTCATACACACAGTAAATGTGTCTGTCTCAAGTTTCATTTACTTTGTGCTCTATTATGATTTTGTTTGAGGTTCCAAAAGGACAGGAGAATTGGTCTGCTGCTAGGTCTCTCCTGGTTAGGTAAAATGTTTTGGACAAAAATTAATTTATTAGCTGCCTCTATGTAGTTTGCATATCATTTACATAGTGGCCTGCTGGTTTTTCAAAGAACCGACTTATTTGCTTAGTACCAGTGAAAGTTGGTAGAAGGACTGTCCAACTTCATTTAGCACCAAATATAAGTAGGAAAGGGATAAAAGATTATTTAGTTTCTTCAAAGTATATTGAAGGACAGTCTTCACTTGCCTGGCTGAGTCCTGGTATAGTCATGTTGGAAGGTGAAGAGAATAGCAGCGTTGTTCAATGGAGTCTCTCAAGAGAAGGGAGAATGAGCTTTATTTGGATAAAGTTTGGATAATGTCAGGAGTGTCTTGGAATGGGGGAGAAATGAGAAACGAGAGAGCAGCTTCAGTTATAGGATTTTTATTTGCTCCCAGTCTACTTTCTTCTGTGTCAAGCAGGAGCATTCATGCAGGAGAGAGCAGGCGACAGGACAGCCAGCTCTGGGAGGGGGCAGTGCTGCCACATCTCCGACCAACATTCCACATACCGCTTCCCACTGAACTCAATTTGTGGTGATGAAGTCATTTGTTAGCAAGATGTCAGTTCCTGTCTCCCATCAGTCTATTTGTTAAAATCATTAAAACAAAACCACGACTTTGTGGTTCTTCCTGTGCTGTTCCTTGCATTTATTAAAAGCTCTCAACTGCCAGGCAATTCCATTATCCTTTTTCCAGTAGGCTCTTTATATTTCTTCTGTAATACCTGCCGAAAATATGACAATGGTTAGATTACTGGTATGCTGTAACTACTGTTAATGCATTGATTTCTGATACCTTCTCATCAATCTTCATTCTTATTTTGAATTGCAAGCTCTTTATTGAAGATTTTTTTTTCTCTCTATTTGCGTGAATCCTTACACAAATATACATCAGGTGAGAAAAAAGCAAGCAAGAAAAAGAGTTCACCCCACATAATCTAATTCACCTATTCTCTGCTTGCTCCACTCACTTTTTAAACTCTAGGTCCCTTTCAATAAACAAAAGTTGTATACTTGCATGGCTACAGTTCAGCTTTCACAGACAGAGCCTGGAGGATTAATAAGTGTGGGATGATGCAGGTTCAGTTGAAATTCCCTTCTGTTTTTAACAGACTCTTTTTTCACAGAGTCAGACCATGGAGATAATGAAGGGGTAAATGCCTTATCTCCTCCCTTCCTTATTCTTGCTATTTACCCCCTCATAGTTGCTGACTGGTTATTTAAACAAAAGAAAGAAAAAAGGGAATCCTTTTTACTTCAGACTTCCAGCTGTGTTAGCATATCTGTTTATTTACATGTTCTCAGGTCAGGCTAAGCACAATAGGATGGCTCTACGGAACTGAATGAGGCTTGTCTCCCCTCATTTAGTGTCAGTTTATGGTTGAATGGCACAGGGATTTTTAAGGAGAATTAGTTACCCACACCCAGAAAAGGCTATAATGAAGGCTATAAGAAAGTGTTCTGTATCTATATGTATATGTATATCTATGTCTATATCTGTATCATCTATATCTGTAATAAGGAGTTACAGAAGATTCCTTGTTGTGGTTTGGTTTCCATTTAATTTTCCTCTGAGGGTTCCACTATTAACTTTTAAGTAACATATACAGCATGTCACCACGCTGAAGTGTGTGAATCCCAGCATTTCTCACCTACACTAAGAAAATGGCATGCTGAGGGAGACAGTTCTATTTCTTTTAGAAAGACAGTGAGAGTTGTGGGTAGAAAACTTTGTGGAAAATTCTTTTCTCTAATGTCTTTCATTAAGAGATGTTTTCATTCTTGTGCTGTAAAAAGGAAAAGTGAGGGAACCTTATTCCCATCAGAAAAAGAATTTTTAGCAGGCAGGTTAGATCCCCCAAATTCCATTGTACAATTTAGTCTTAATTTCTGTATCCTTAGAGTGAGGTTAATACTTTTGTAAGTACCAAAAATAACTCACTGGAAGTATGCTAAGTGACAAGTAGCACTGATACATTGTGTAACACATACAATTAGGAGAGCACTGATCTTACCTGATTATAATCTTGGACCAGTATCCAATAAATAGAAAAAGAACTTCTTAAACCATCAAAAAAATCTTTAATCATTCAAAGACTCTTATATTGCTGTCATGAAACACTCCATATGATCACTTATTTGAGATGAACTTAGGGCAGTGAATTCACTTTAGTGAATTTATCAGTAAGTAAATGTATATGTATCTATTATATTACACCTAATCTATAGCTTTGGAATATCTCCCTTTTTTCAAAATGACATTTTACTTCAAAACTGGTTGAATATTTGCCCCAATTTCCTTGATGTAGGATATTTATTTCATGTGATTACAGTGGTGTTCATTCCTGTTCTAGTAAGACATCTTGTGTTTGATATGTTTGTGTTTAGTGCATTGTAAATTTTACAATTCTTTTAAATTTAGAACATACTGCTAGGGGGATTTACCTCAAATCAGATCATAATCTGATGTTACAATATCCCTATAGAGAACCTCAAATAGCTACTGCATGTTGACTTAGTAAATCAGTAGTGTAGAAGTTACAAAAAAATACGTAAACATATGTGCACACTTTTTTTTTTAACTGAAAGATGATGAAAGCTGCGGAAACTTATGCTTATTTATCAGGTCAGATCTGTGATTCCCTTTGACTTAATGCAAAGCTGAACACTTCCTTAAATGTAAAATTCTACACATGACATGCTCAGATGTTTTCTCAGAGAAGCTTTCAAAGTTGATGTTTTATTTACTCAGATCTCTATGATTTATAGTAAATCTTTAAAAGTTCAGTTGTTTCAGCTTTGCTAATGCTAATAACCTCTATATTTGTATAATCAAATTCAATTTACTTAAATTTTTAAGGTTTTACTTTATAAGAAGAATAGTCTAATGAATAGGCTACTAAGCTGAAATGAAAGTGATAGCAGCTCACTTTTCAACTCAATCATATAGCTGGCAGCAATAATGAGAAAATAAATTTAGTCTATGTCACCTATCTGTAAAATTAGGAGAACACTTCTATTTCTTTCATGGTTGTCATAAGAAATAAAACTCATTAATGGCCATGAGGCTTTCAGATCCTCGGATGAAAAACATATGGATGCACATACTGTAGTAAACTAAACAGTGGCAGAAGATAGGTCAGAACACAGGAACTTATTCATCTGCATGAAAAATAAAACAGTTAGGTTTTTTTCTCAGCAATGTAGGGCACAATTCACAAGTTAGAAAGAAGAGGCACCATTTCCAGTTATGAGGTTGTACCTGGCCACTATTTGAAATTTAGAGAGTTTAATAATACAGACCTTGGCTACCCCAAGTCAATTGGCCAAGAGGCAGAGAAAGACATGGAGCCAATTAGTCCTGAGATGCACTGTTTCCTCTGTGCTCATAGGACTTAGCTGATGAGTGCATTTCCTGGTGATAACATCAGATCTGCATACCACAATATACAGTGCATTACTGTTCTATGTGAGCAGATTTGAGGAAGGAAACATTTCCCATTCCACAACAATCACTTTTTGGAAAGCTCTCTGGTCTGCACTTTGCAGATGCTCAGAAAAAAAAGGACTTTCCAATTTTCCTTAATTTTGTAGCTGAGAGACAGAGAACAAGATACCACACTGGTTGCCTCTGCTCCCCAAAATACATTTAAGAGACTTGTCTAAAACCACTGTCTGGATTCAGCAGGCAATTTATTTCATAGTTGATCAGCTCCAATTTGCACAATGCACTTTAATTGCACTAACTCTGTATCATATTCCACCACAACAAACTCTACTTTGAATTACCCAAGTACTTGACCAGATGAGTTCATGTCCTAAGTTAAGAAAAACTAGAGTTTTTTCAATTTCCTTAATTTTGATATGGCCTTACCTGAGCACTGATCTTGCAAGCTGTTCCACCCAAGTGAGCCCATGCAGCTCCATACAGCTCCAGCTGAACTGCAGACACAGGTTTCACATTAGGTTAGCATTTTTTACCATAACTACTGTGATATCTTTTACATGGCTTGCCTTATTTCACAGATCACAGAATCAGAAAGTCACTGAGGAACGAACGAACCTCTGGAGATCATCCAGTCCTCCTCTGCTCAAAATAAGGTCACCTATAGCAGGGTGTTCAGGGCTGGATCCAGTCAAAGTTTGGTTATCTTTAAGGATGGAGATTCCACAACCTCTCTGGACAACCTATGTCAGCATTTGATCATCTTCAAAGTGTCTTTAAATGGAATTTCCAATATTTCTGCTTGTATTCATTGCCTCTGAGCACCACTGAGAAGAACTTGGCTCTGTCTCCTTCTCCCCATTAGGTATTTGTTACACTCATTGATCAGGTTCCCCCTGAGCCTTCTGGAAAAAAGGGATATTTTTGTTGGGTTTTTTCTTTATGTCTGTCGCTTTTTGTAGAGTTCATCTCAAGTTTACAATTCCTGTCAATCCTGGGACACACTCCTAGAATGGACTGTTCTGCAAACAAGATTGTTGCAAGGTAGAAATCTGCCTTCAAGGGTCTTTCATTGCCCAGGAAAGATAACTGAGGCAAGGAAATAAAATCTTTGTCCTAGTAAATCCTGTTTCAAAAGTAAAACTGAATCTTTAAATAAAGTCCTGCAGGTTCAAAGGAACTTGGTAGAGACCAAGATTTTGGAAGAGGTATTTGCAGTGTTTTTTAGTTTTTTCTAGAAACAATTGATGCTTGAAGAGAAGCTGGAAAAGGCAACATCCTTAATTTCTATATATGGAAGGTTCTGAAGCAATGAAGGATATCAGTATGTTTGAGAGGGTAAGAAGGGCACTGCAAGCTCTAAACCTGGTCACATATTTTAAATATGCAGTTAGACCAGATAAGTGTCACTTGGGAAAGGCATATGTTTCTAAAAAGTACTGGTCAGCTGTGACTGTTTGCTGTGATGTTATAGCCCTGGATGCATATACAATAAGTTGAGCATGTCCAGCAAAGGGTCACGAAGATGATTAAGGGATTGCAGCACCTACCATACAGAGAGAGGCTGACAGCTGAGATTGTTTAGCTTGGAGAAGGCCCTTCTCACTAGTGTCCAGTGACAGGACAAGAAGCAATGAGCACAGATTGAAATATAGCAAATTACATTTAAACACAAAAATTATTTTACTGTGAAGGTGGTTGAATGCTGACACAGGTTGCCTGGTGAGTTTGGAAAGTTTTCATTCTTGGAGATATTAAAACCTGACTGGACACAGCCCTCAGCAACCTGCAGAAGTGACACTGCTGTGAGCAGAGAAGCTGAAATAGGTGATCTCCAAAGGTCACTTCCAAACTCAACCATTCTGTGAACATGTTTGGGGACTTCTTGTTGAAGGAGCACTGAAGAACAGTTTTAAAGTATCCTAAAGACCTCTACTCTCCAAGCTACTCAGCTACACTGTCTTACTTGACAGGGAAACTGCATAATCACAGAATGAAGTAAGAGATTTTTGACACTCTCTCACCCAAGTCTTTGTCTCATCATGCCATTGTCACAGCTCAGAGTCAGCTATGTCCACAGCAGCCTTCAACACAGAAAGTCAGGGACTAAATCAGACATGACAGGTGGGGTTGTTTTCCCCTTCTTCCCACCCAACTCATTCTCATTCATTTGCACAGTGAACTACAACTTCTCTAGCTGAAAGACACCCCACTTCCCTGTAAAAAACATCTAGCTAAAAAAAATACACTTCAGCCATGCCCATTCCCCAGGCCAGTTCCCAGTGAAGGAAGGCACCATTTGTGCCAGAATCGGCTTGAGGCAGAATACATTTTTCAGTGGCACTTCCAGTTTACTGAAAGGCTCCAATTTTGATGCATGAGAAGCTGTTCCTATGAAAAGAGACCAGACCTGGGAGAAAACCAAACATCTACCTCTGAGACAGGCATCATGTCATATAGACTACACCCTCCTCCAAATTGCACTCTTGTTTGTGAAAACAGATTCTCTAGGTCTGAACCAAAAAGATGTTTGCATCTTGAAAGAATCCAGCTACTTCCCACGTTGCATCTACCATGTAACTGATTCCTAATTTCAGAGGATTGTCATTTTATAATCTTTTATTGGTGTAACCCTTGATTATGCAAGGCAAAAACCAAAACAAGTACAAACCATGTGCATACCAGCGAATATCTTCTGCTTTTTCCAAGAATGTCTTACCCACTACTTGCCTTGTCTGTTGCCACTGAAGAGCATTCAGTTTTCATCTCTCTCATGAATGCTTTATCCTTTTACTTCTTTCCAGGCTTGTTTGTTAGCTTTTCCTCTTTCTTCTGAAGAAAGCAAGCTTGATAGGTTTTGCTAACGATCGTGCCCTCTACACTAACTATAAAACACATATAATTAACAATGGAAGCAAAAGGTTAAGTAAATGAAAGGTCATGACAATTGAGGCTGATTTCATTAGACAGCATTGGTATGTTATTGTTCCCAACACAGAAATCTAGGTTTAAAGATATGCATTCATTAAACTGGGCCACAGGAAATGATCATTCTTCTGTTTCTGTTAGGTCACCTGCAACTATTACTTTAATTAGGGTAACAAGAAGACACTGCTAACAAATACCCTGAAAATTATATATAAATGTGCTTTCATCAAAATGACTCACCAACATTTTGATTCTTCCACATTTACTCATTGGGTAAAATTTCCCAGTATGAAAATCAATCTTATGTGTAAGGGTGGAAAATTCTCCCCACCGATTTGCGTCACTTCCATTTTCATCTCTTGGTAATAAGAGAGGAAGGGGACACTTGGGTGTTTTGAAAAAACAGTAGAGCTAGGATTAGGAAGGGATATTTTATCACATGAAAACTGAAGCATGGTACTTAAAGAAACACACAAAAAATGGCGACTTTCAGCTCCCTACATTAAGGATATGTTGCTGAAGTACAGATGAACTGCTTGGGAAAAGGACAATATTTAAAACCAGAAGTTACATGCTTGGGTACTTAATTACATATTGGTCTATATTAATTGTTGCACTGGAGGTCCAGTTCTTTGATACTTCCAGCGCCTGCAATGGAGTTTTTCTACCAATGGATTTATCCAACATCACTAAGCCTAATAACTTCAGAGTCTCAAGTCACCTTATGCCAGTGTTCTGTTCCTGAGAGAGAAAAATGTCAGACACCTCGATGTTTTTAATATATTTACAGTTCATCACTGAACTTTTCAGCTGCTGAGTGTCAGTCCTGCCTTCCTTCTTCCCCCATGTCCACCTGGCTCTGGCATGGAGTCCTCTCTTCAGTGACTTCATTAACCAGCCAAATATTACTGCTACTCACATACTTGATCCTTCAGGGATTGTCAAATTTTTGACGCTCCAGTTTCTCTGCCCTCCTTCTCATCAGCAGTATTTCTTCCTTGATTGCATGGAGAGCCTTTGCTTCTGTCGCCATTCTGTAGCTAACCATTTTGTTCCCTTTATTTTGAACCTCGGACATGCCTTTGTTATTTATACTGCAGAATCTGTTGGAAAAAGTGGTGAGATCTTTCTGTTTCCACAGAAAGCTGGTTCTCCACTTCCTAGCTCAGCTTTTACTTTAGCCAAGGAGCTCTTTTTCTCCTTACATTCTGTGATTTTTATTTCTGTCTGCTATCTGTCACTCTTTTTTTTTGCATATCTACAAGAATAAATAAATAGCATTTGCAAAGGTCTCCCTTCAATGCTTCCTTCCCCATTCACATTTTAACTTGGACTCTGTCTGCCTAATCGAAATTTTCCAAATTTCTTCTGATAGCAAGTACAATGAAACTGAAACTATACTGGCTTTTAGTCAGAAAAGAACTCAAAATCTATTTAAAACCATGTTTCTATTTCCACTGTCGTTCTTATTTATTTATTTAAAAGGGTATGGGAAATATGAAAGAAGACTCTCCTGTATCAAAGCAGTCTCCATTTGAATCAGTGTCACTTTCAATCAGTTCACCCTTTAGCAATTGGTTTATTTCTGCAATTAACTTATGAGTGAATCCTGATTGATTCAAACTGAAGTGGCAGAGGTAAGCCAGGAGTGAAACAAAATCTTTTGAGAAAATATTTTTGAGTAGTTTAAGCCTTGCTTATCAATTAAAGTTTCATTCTTAAAATTTGTGAGTAACAATAAAAGTGATGCTGCAAATGAAGACTTGGACATTATTATTCTAGTTGCATATTATTCTAGTCCAGTGGAAATGCAGAGAAGCTCTTTCTAAATCATTTCTCTGCTTGGTTTTTCAATATTCAATAGAATACGGAAATGCTGACCTGACTGTAATTAGTTCTTGTGATTGGAGCAATGGTAGATGAAGAAACAAAGTAAATGTATAAGCCAACTGTGGCTTTCCACCCACAGACACGAGGCAGGCACTTTCTCACTCTACGCCCCCAGCTCCAAGTAATCATTTCCTTTCTTCACCGCTGTACACTTTGAAAAATGTTCTGTAATTTTTTCTACCAGCTAACAATTCAATTTTTTGAGCCTGCAGTCCCCAAAGGAAACTAGTTCAAACCCCTTAAATCAAGCTGCTATAAGGAGCCAGACAGTTTCAGCTGATGAAAACCACATCCAGTGTAATGCAATAAAACCCACAGACCAGTCACAGTTATAAAATAAAATTTATTCCTAATGTTAAGATAACATTTTCTTATGGTCATTACTCTTAAAGGCTACATATATTGATTTAAAAAGCATTAAATATTAATGGTTAACCAAGTGTATGTCCCTGAATTCCTAAAACAGTATCTGAACATGACTGTAGTAATTTTGAAGTAATTGTTTAAGTGTGAAGATCTTGTGCACTAATTCAGCTTCAATGTAAATCCATCATCCTGTCTCAGACTGTTTGCTGTTGATGAGCATTATATGAAAAGCTCCATATTACTTCTCCTTTTTAAAAAGTGCCATAACCTCCACTCTGTTAATTATTCTGAAGAGGAGCATGCTGAAACCTTTCTGTTTGAACTGATCCTGAATCCTGGCATCAGAAATAGAACAAACATTTAAAAACTTGGCCACAAACTACCACTTTGGGTAATCAGCTGGACACAAGGAGACCTGAGTCCTTATTTCCTCCCTACTAACTTTTTTCTTTAATGGTGGCATAATGTAAAATATAGAAGAAATTCAAACTAGCAACCACTCAATTATGAGTCTCATTTCTAGAGCTGGCTCTTAAAAAGGGGGCCCTCATAGTAGACACTCCCCTGCTGCCCCCCTTCTCCGCTTCCCCTCCTCCCACCAAATTCATTGTGGGATCAAGGCCATGTCTCTACCAGTGAATAAAACAGTCCAGGGCTCATTTTCTGCTACCCTGTGGCTAACCAGCCTGGCACATCTCACAACCATACAAGAGTTTTAACCAGTTGTTCCTGAAACCAGGCCAATAGGCACAATGTGCATATTAGGATTTGGGTTTCTCCTGTACTAGTTCCTCAACCACAGCCTGGCACCTATTGTTTTGGTGAAGCCTGGTTGGCACTAAACCACTTCATGGACTGTGCACAACCAGTGCTCTGGTATTTGCCCTGGCCCTGTTCATTTTGCTAATTCAGAGGTGGCCAGAGCGTCTCCATATCCCTGAGCAAGCAAGCCAGCAGTGAGGACCAGGGAACAGGATTTTCCATCCATGAAACAAAACTTGATGGGGGGCACAGATAAACTGAGAACAGTAGTCCCTTATACTTGGTTTGGCAGGAGCAAAATATTTGTCTTCTTCCTTGATGTAAAACCAATACCTATGTGACACATACATGGCATGCTCATTCCCATGGCATGCTCATTCCCATTAATAGGAAAGCTCAAGCCAACACTTTTTCTGGAGATGCATGTGTGGCCTTGGGCTAAAAAGCAGAAAGCAGAATCTGCATTCACCAGGGGGGTTCACAGCTTCTGTTTTGTTTTGGTTTTCCTGATGAACCCCTCTCCAGTTGATGTCGTGGCAAGTTTCTGGATGGACACAGTTCAGTTTCTGCACCAATTTAAACAAGAAGCATAACATAAGCTTTCAAATTAGTGTATTTGACCCCCTCAACAAGGACAGAAATTATTGAGCATTTGAAGAAGGCCAAATATCTACTGGCTTGGAATTAAGTGCAGTCTTGTAAAGGTGGTAAATACTGGCTTGGAAAAGGTGTGGATAAGGAACAGTTAAGGCTTGGGTTGGCAGAGCACTCTGAGTGTGCCTGTGTAATAAGTTGACTTTGCTGCAACTAAATAAATGCCTAAAAAGCCATTTTTGATGAAATAATTCTCTGATTACCATATTGAATGTTCATGTGCTTAGATAGCTGCCTAGGTTTGCAAATGGAACATTCTTGAGAATCTTACATTAAAATTTAAAGCTTCATAAAATGCTGCATAATTTTCACAAGGCCACAAAATAAAGCAGAACAGCATATTTTGACACAGCTTTTTCAAACAAACTTCTAAAGAAATCACTTCCTTTCTTTGGCCCCACTGGCAAATGCAAATAAAGTAGGAGGAAGACACACAGCAAATAGGAAACTCCTCTGTTACTAACATTTTCATTGGGTCATTAAAAAAATTATAACAAACCCAAAGGGAAAGAAGGAGACTAATGGCTAAAAGGAGGACAGAGATAGTTCTGTAACTACACACAGCCATTGACAGCTAAGAAACAGTTTGGACCATGAGTATTTCTGGGGGAAAAAAACCAAGACCCTCACCAGGATCCTTCTATAGCACATTTCATCTCAGTTTTGCTGCCAGCATGGAGGGAACATTTAGCTTTAGAACTGCAGTAATTTTTTCTGATTGAGCTTTATAGTAGATTTGATGTGGCTTTAAAAAATAAATCTGTTAGTTAAACGGAAAAAAGACAAATGCAAGACCAGAATGAGAAAAAAAAATAGATTAAGAGGAAAAGTCTTCTGAGATCAGAGCTCAAGGGGCAAAAAGCTACATCTGGCAGCTGGGAAGCAGAGGCAGAGACTCGCTGCCAAGAGCGTCTCAGTCATATCAGTGTATCTATTTGCCAGCATAGCTTAGTCCACAATATGTGAAGATGAGTTAATGAAGATTAGTGTTACTGTTGGCTGGAAGAGCAGTCATACACATCTTCAGGAAGCAGCAGCATTACTCCTATTAGTTGTGAGGGGCAAGGACAGGGGAGACTGATTAGAAAACCATTCCAATTAGAGGAAAGCATGGGAAGTTAGTGGGCAAACAGGATAGGCTAAAAGAAGGAAGAGGAAAAGGGTCTGTGAATGCAGTGGAGAAGGAAAAAAAATTACTTAGAAGCATGTCTGCAAAATGTGGATTGGGATGGCAGGCCACTTTAACAGGTCACCTTAGGAAGAAATGCCATGGCTCATGAAAAGGCCTAGGACTGTTTAATATGCATAGGAAGAAACAAATTTTTCTGTAAGTTCTCAGGGGAAACCCTATGAACAAGACCAGTGAAATAAAGCAAAAAAAAAGAAAGTAATAGGAAAAAAACGTGCAGTGTTTTCACAGCCTGTTTGCAGTTCAGTGACTTATTGAAGGGGTTCAATTCTGCTTATTTTCCGTATATAATTTGTTCTATACAAGCTTGCTATAAAATTAGGTTACACTATATTCTGAGGCCACAGCAAAACAAAGCAGGTGGGGAAGTCTCTTCTTCTGCAAAAATAAATACCTCAGCAGAAATAGCGGGTACCAGGAAGGAACTCTTCCCCATCTGTTAAAAATAAATAAAAATTAAGTGAAAAACCAAGTTCTGACTATGATTTGGCTTTGTTTGTTCATTTTTCAGAAAAGATCATGTAGTCTCAAACTAGTAGCCAAATACAGCTAAACTTGTGCTAAGGTAGTATAGATCTATGCTGGGCTAGATTTATAGATATACATACAGAGTGTGCACCAAATTTTAGGTAATAGAGTAAAATATTAGGACTCTAGATAAATGTGGGTACTTAAATCTCATCTGTGAAACATGAAGCAGCTTTCTATGGCTGTGCCTAGATAATTCCAAGTGAAAGAGGGTCTTTTGGTCTTTGGGAGACTCCCCCCTGAGCCTTTGAAATATCTCTGTTCAACACAAAACCTTTCTGAGCTAAGTAAGGCACAGTATTTGAAGTCTTGAGAGGTTCCACAGCTGCTTTAATCACAGGCTAAGATCACATAGCAAAATTCTGTGTAAAGTTTTTCTGTTAAAAGGAAGATAAAAAGCTCTGTATGGTAAGTATTTTAGTGCTGACTTTGCGCTTATTTACACCAAAAAGTGCTAATAAATTCTTGAAAACCTTACTGTATCCTCAAAAATTAAATCTACAAAGGAAAGCCCAAGAGTGGGAAGTTCAAGGCAAGCATACAAATGCCTAATGATAGAAAATACATGTGAACTGGGCTCACTACAGACCACATTTTTTATCTTGTTCTCTTAAGGAAACGGAATTGCATTTGCTATCCATCTCTTTGTTCTCAAGCAAATTTTGAACCCTTTTCACTGTTTCTGCCAAACTCAGTATAAAGGACCCAAAAATACTATGTGTCATGACAAAAACCAGCAGTCAGAAAAATGAGACTGCTAATCAGTGTCCTCTCCAGATGGACGACGGTGTGACTTCACCAGTTACCTGCTGTTGGACTCACCAGTTGGCTAATCCTCAGCACGTGTGCCTGGTGAGGAACCACACCGCTGAGAACCATCTCCATTTTGCTAGTGCATGTGGACAATGGTGATTACTGGAGCCTATGTAGAGTGAATTGGTAGGAAAAGGATGTGGAACACTGGTCCCTAGGTAGCCAAACTTTGTTAACCCTGCTATTTTTAAACCAATGAACAACATACCCTTGGGTAAAATTCATGCTGGCTGTACGACAGTATATAAACTACCATTGGGGTATTCCATGGATGTATCAGGACAAGCTAGAAAAACAAAACTTTGGGATTAATAAAGTCTCCTATGCCGGAAAAGGAAACCAATAATGGTGCAAGACCACTGGGAAACAACAAGTTCTGGACAAGCCAGTGGATGTGGACTGCACACCAGGAGACCCACCACCTGCAGGTCATGGCTGCAGCTGGTTAAGGCGCTGTTAAGACGCCCAGGATCGTCCACACAGGAGCTATACGCCACCTGTCAGCGGCAGGTTTAGGGG
>NW_008239110.1:5389079-5390615 GCF_000691975.1 Corvus brachyrhynchos
CACTCGGCTGTTGTGTCATTGTAGTACACCATACAGCGGGTCAGATAACCCGCTATCAAATGAGAACATTAGTCTAAAAATAAGTAAACATCAGCAATGCATGCATTTTGTCCAAGCTATAATAAAATATGTAATTGGCGTATCTAAATAAATTTGAAAACTCTAGGTTAATTTCAAGTCTCTTTTAGCTTTAACATGAGGGAATTATCCATTTTAATCTGATAAACATATTACCTAAAGTGCTTTGAGTCATTTACTTGTTTCTCTCTTACCAGTCGTTAGCTTGTTAGTGATGGTGAGTAAATGATGTGCGGTGGTCTTACAGTGATGGGACAAAACAGTAGTGCATGCTACATTGACTTGTTTACAGACTTGACTCTTTTTTCTTATGTAACTGGTCTTGCTGTTCTTTCTAAAGAGGCCGTTCACAGGGCTGTGGTTTTTTCCTCACCTGTTTTGGATTTCCCATCTTGCATGGAAACTGCAAGTATGGAGAAGTGTCCTGTCATGGACAAGTCATTAGACACTAAGAAAACAGTTACAGCTAAATTTGGTCATAGTTAATATAAATGTAGTTGTGTATACTTTTAGTGGTATCTGGACATAACATTGTACTGAAGTGCAATAGTGCATGTTTACTCTTAGATTGATACCTGTATGATTTGCTTTGCAAAACTACAAGTCGTGTGTTTTTTAAAACACACTATTAAAAAAAAAAAATCTTAAAGCTTCAGAGGAGATAATACTGACAAACTTGTTTCGAAAATTATTTGTAAGATATGCAACTAAGCTATAGTTCTTCAAAGGATGATGATTTTTTTCCCCCTTTGGTATGAGTAGTCAGAATCAATATTGAATTAAATTATGATCTAAATTATTAATACTCCAGGAAGTCAAGTTTATTTTGCTGTAGTCAAATGAATCATGTATGTAATGGCAAAAGTAGTGATTATATCTGATGTTTGTCCCTTGCAGTAGTTACAAAAACACAGCTGTACTAAAAACTCTGCATATGTGTGGATGACAAAAGTAACTGTCTTATACTCTGATTATTTTAAAATGCATTCTGTAAAGGATATGTGCTACTGTCCCAATTTTATAAATTTTTTTTTAAATTATAATTAATCTGAAAATGTATTAGCTGGCATGTACTGAGAATTTCATGAGAGGGGAAGATGGTGATACGTAAATGAAGAAGGAAACCCCACATTCTCTCCCTCCTAGGCCTGAACAGCTGCAGTCTAGGCCGTTTGCAGGATGCAGTGGTAGGTCACACGCAGTGTTTCATATTGCATCCCCGAGCACAGAAGTGCATTTTAAAGCCCAAGCGGTTAAGCCGTTTGTTCCTCCTCTTTTTCTGCTTTGTAACCCCGTGGCAGCGTTTTGTTTGAGCGGCAGCTGAAGCCCGCGGCGCGCAGCGCGATCCTCGGGCGGAGAGGCGAGGCACCACGCGTCGCTCCGAGCAGGGCGCTGGGCCGGGACCCGGTTTCCAAAGGAACCGGTTTCCCCTGGGCGGGGAGGCGCGCATCACCCTTC
>NW_008239110.1:5390798-5398204 GCF_000691975.1 Corvus brachyrhynchos
TCACGGCGGGGTTCACGGCAGGGGAGTGCTCTTACCCACAGCCTTTATGTAATGCACTGTATCGCGCCGGTATCGGATGCTGACAGCAAAATCAATGACAAATACTACAGCGCTTTCTCCTTCAGAACACGAGCTCTCCCAGCAACGCGGATTTTTTTGTACCCAACTTGGGAAGCTTAACGTTACCTATATGGAATGGAAGTGCGGATGAAACCAGCAACTAGTCAGGAACTTGGCATTCGCTATTTTTAACCACCGGTTCAGTTTATGAAAGGACATTCTGAAAGTGAATATCAAAACAGCATGTCATCAGTGAGAACAAAATAGCCACTCATGGCACAGGGAAGGTTCAGGAAAAAAGCAGGTATCCATTAGCAGCAATGCAAACACAGGCATGGGTTTTTATCCTTTCTTCCTCTGTTTAAAAAAGACAAATTTAGAAAGGTGTGCTGTCTGGCAAATCTTTTTTTCCAAATTCACTTTTAATGTGCTGCAACATCTCTACTACGTGAAAAAAATTAAAAAGCTTTGTTTCATCGCAGAGACAAGTGTTCATTTTCTGTAGTTGCACACTGGGTGTTTTGAATGCAGTTGCACCATAAAAAGCAAATATGCTCTTCTGGTGTGATGTGCAGAGGCTGAAAAAACAAAAGACAAAAACAACATGATGTGTTTCATATGGGAGGATAACAATTTTAAAAATATACATTCTGCTTCTAAAAATAGAATGAATTGATATGCAGAATGAATTGACCTTCAAATTAAAGGTCAGAGGTGACAAACCAGGACAGAGGTCATGTAGCTCATTTTCAAGCAATCAGTTTTTCTAGTTTTTTCATAGTTGAACAAAAGCTTAATTATACAAAAGAGTTAGGACTGTAATATTTAACTAGTCAATTCTAACAGAGAAATAAAGGTAGTGTTACACAGTTCCCTATTTTCTTGAATGTAGCTTTATTAGGGAATTATTTCTTCTGTTACTGCTGCAAAAATGGGTCTGTCTTAAAATATTTAAATACATTTCTTAAGTTTACATGTAATAATTTACCATGTGTACTTAATATTACTTCAGATATGAGAGGATTGTGTAGTCTTTTGCTGGTTTTTCAGTGATTTTAGAAAAAAAAAATCCTGCTCATACATACTATTGTTTCAATAAAGTTAAATTTGCAGATCCATTTATTTTGGCATTCATACATATACTTATTATTTCTAGCAAACCACTTCCCCAAAATCCTACTTCCAGTCTGCAACATTCTATATCTCGAAGTGCAGTAATTAGACAGACCTAATACCTGACTGTTTAACTTGTATGTCTATGTGATTATTATTTTATTATATACAGTGTCTAAGATTCAGTGTTCTAACAATTTGAAGGTATTGGTTCAGTGTTTATATCAGTAATATCACATTTAGACTAAACCAAGCTTTCATCAATATTCCGAAAATATTTAACAAATATTCTATAGGTAGACCACATGCAGTAATGCGACACCTAAGGATAAGTACTAGAAATTCAACTGTTAAAATTTGTACATTCACTCACTAATAATTTTGTATTACATATTAGATTTTTGCTTTTCTTTCAGATACTGTATGTCCTGTACCTACTTCAGCTACTGATGTGAACGTTGTTTTTAAAGGTTTTCATATTTTCTTTTAGAGATTGTGAATTTTTAGTTATATATCACTGATGTTCTTGTTTACTTTTTTTTCCCTGTTTTGAATTAATGACCCATCTCCACTAAAGTTTATAAAAAGAGACAATTACTTTACTTGCATTACTTTATTTGTTCGGTTGTTTTAAACAGTGACTCAGTCAGAAGGCACTGGCGTACAGGAGTGATGTCCACTCCAGTTGAAATGGGAAAGATGTGCCCTGTACTACCCACTCTTCTAGGAAAGTGAATATTGTTTAAAATACAGATACTCATCTGCTTTTTAACTTCTACAGTGTTTGATTTGATTATTTTAATGGACAATAATATCCATACCAGTATTTGATAAGCATATTACAAAATACAAATGATGATAAAATCCATCTTTAGTAGTCCTCTCAAGTAATAATTCAGTGATTAAAAAAATGCAACAAAAATTAAGAAGATTCTATGTTTTGTAGGTGAATAGGATGTGCAAATAAGACAAAAGTTCTGTGCAAAGGAAAAGATAGGTGAAGGGTGTGTAAATTCCATCAAAACGAGTATTAATGTAAAACATCTCAGAAAGGAGGTCTGAACAAACAATAATAAAGTTGTTATAAAAGTAAATAAAAATTACTCATTTTTAAAAATAAAACTTGTAGTGCCATCACTTTTGAGGGGATATTAAAATCCTAATTGGCTGCAGTATTTTTGTAACCTAAGTAAAAGTTGTAAGTTATACAAATATTGAATTCAGCTTGTCATAATATTCATTCTTAATTTGACCTTTAGCAGGTATTTTTTTTCAGTACTTCTTCTGGCATTGTTTTGTTTGCAAATAGTTATTAAGTGGGGAAATAAAATCTTACTCTCTATATGTAGTTTCTCACAGAAATAAATAACAAATCAGTGATCAAGCTCTGAAAAATATTACCTATGTATGATTTGAGAATTAGGGCTTTTAAAGTTCTTTTCCTTACACAGAACTGGTATGAAGTAATTTAAGAAGTACAAAGAAAATTCCATCTGAAAACATGTAATAAGATCACAAGGTAGTTTTCTCATTGTTTCATTTGCTGTATAGCAAATGAACGTGTGGCAATTTCAAATGCCCTTGTTAACAGCAAACTGGGAACAAAATACTTTAAATATATAGGAAGTAGAACAGTAGCATTCCATTTTAAAATTGTGTGTTTAAAAAATTCATCTTTGAATCACAAAATATTGTTTGAAACATACCTGGTTTACATTGGTTTTTAATTAAATAATTATGATAGTTGTTTAGCATATGTATATTCAAATGCAGACCATAAGAAATTGCAGATTTTACTAAACAAAATACACCAAATATAAGAATTGTATATAAGTAATTTCAGTCCTTAAAACAAAAATAACCTTGTTCAGCATATTCCTTTCGTATGTATTATTAATGTTTTAAACTAAATAAATGTGAAATAGTTTTTATTGCTAAAAAAATTGTCAGTTGTAGTAGTAGCATTTAATTTTGAGGAGAAACTCTGATCCTAGGGTTGCCAGGCTTTCATTGGCTCCCATTCTGATATTGTGGAGTTTATTACTCCTTTTTATTGCCCAAAAGAATCAGATTCATAACAATGGTGGAAGCACATTTTACCTTTCTTTGTTCCTATTCTCACTGTAGTCAAATAACATTCTTGCACATAATTGGAAGGTGCATAACTGGATGTTCGATCTTCGAAAACTTCATTTCCTAAAAACTAAGATATGCTTAGCCTCTTTTATATCAGGAAAAAAGCATAGCTGCGCTATTACCTAGCTGTGTTACTCACTTGAAGCTGTAGTTACCCTCCTTCAGATCAGTGAGTAAAGTGGGTGAAATTAGCAAAGAAAGACTAAGTTTTAATTTGCTAGTTGTTCAATTAGTTTTCATAAATCAGCATTGTAAAAATATTTTTAAATATCTCACGCTTGCTTTCATCTTCACGTGCTAGAAAAATACTGTAATGGTGTAAAAACAGAAGTATGGAAGAAAAGCAAAGAAAATTATGGCTAAACAAAGAATTTAAATTGTGAGAGCTTTCAACTTATCTACCCTGTAATTACATAAGAACATTAACACTTGAGTGTACATTTTCAGGAAACCCTAATTTTTCTTATTTATGCATTTCAGAGTAACTATATTGAACTGAATGAAATGAAAAGGAAAAAAAAGAGTTTAAACAATGAAAACAAGAGGAAATCCATTATTTAGAATTGCACATTGAGGAATCTGTGTAAAACAAGTCAATTCAGAGTGTCAGACAACACTCATTTGTGATGTTTGAAATCAAAATACTGTTTGCATAATGCTTCTACTAGCAGGCGAGAACAGTAAATAAGGTTAATTTTTACTGACTGGTTCAAATGATAGACCGCAAAGTTTGTTAATATATCTGACTGGTGTGTGTGTATAGTGTATACAGATATATTTTAAAAGCTCATGTTTTATGCTCTCACTATGCTTGGGTTCTGTACACAGAGTTTTAAAATTTTATGTATACTTTGAAGCATTCATCCATTTAAGTCTTCACTCCTGATGAGTTAACTAAAAGAAGATCCTTTCAACATTGCAATGTTTTCCCCTATTCCTTTGCATCGCTATTTTCCTTGTTTGTTATATAATAAAGGATTGGTGGGTTTTGTTTTCTAGTTCTTCTATGCTCTAATCATACTTATAGTACCCTGCAATCTTTAAAAAAATACTGCTGGCTTTACTCTGGAAGAAAACAGTCCCCTGACTACCACTGTGAAAGAAAGAAGTTTAACATATTAATTTTTCTTTTCAACTTACTTTTGGAGGAAAGCATGTGTCTTACTTAAGTGGAGTAACTATTTACGTCTGCTTTACTTTCTTCCAAACAAATTATGTTTCTAAATCCTTTGGCAGCAAACTTGCTTAAGGTAATTAATTCAAAACAATCCAAATTTAAGAGAATTCCTTTCAAATAGATATAAACTTGCTATTATTTTTTACTGATCAATAAGTTGTCAAAAAATAGACTACATAAGCTGTTAAGTAAATTGAATTACAGAATGTGCTACTTGTAGGGGAAAGTGGACACCTTTGTTGGGTGTCTGTCAGTGTACCTTTAACTGATACTGCACTTTTCATTGTATTTCCTATCCAGCAATAATTACATATAGTGTTCTCTTGCATTATTTTTTGTGCTTACTCTTACAGTATCCTTCCACGTGCTGTGAATGCCTAGTTAAAATAAGGATTGCTTTCAAAGCCAGTGACTTTTTATCTGAAAACATCTTGCTATCTAGTACACAATTCCTAAACAGCATTTATTTACTTGCAGTGACAAAGTTCATGTAAATGGCAAGATACTTTTTTGGTTTGTACAGCATAAGTGGGCACAGGAGAGTTCACTGTGAGTCATTTCAGAGCCCAAACCTGCTTTCATTTATATTAGGGGGTGATTTTGTATGTCTTTCAGTAGGATAGAGTAAAATACATGCCAGAATAGTTTCTCATTTAAACTACCTATTTAAATGAGTTCATAGAATTGTAATCCCCAGGCTTTTCTACACTAACATCTCTTATGCCAAGCTTTGAGTATCGTATCAGGAAGCTTTTTGTAGTAACTATAAAAAATTAGATATCCATTTTTCTGCTTAATAATCTGTTAAGTGACCCTCTAGAATATGTGATGCTTAAAAATGTGTTATGAAATGACAGTACTGGAAATGAGAATAACTTGAACTTGTGCTGTTTTCTGCTACAGTGTTTAAGAACTATACTTTCCTGCTTTGAATCCCGACACCACTCCCCCAAATACTTATTTTTAATCTCTTCATAAACTGAAGCAGGCTATGTTCCAAAGCCAAGAACGGATCCTTTACTCTACGCTTGCATATTTCATTATGTTGCATAAATAATGCAAGTAAATCTGAAAGACACAAAAGCCACACAGCCACAGGTTGGCAGAACAAAGAAGCAGATACAAGAGATTAGGCTTCAGTGCTTGAAGGTGTAAAAGCAGAGTTAGGTTTAATACAAGACAAAAGCCCACACAATTCCAGTGGAAAACCTAGTTACTACAAAAGAAGAGGAACTGAATCAGCTTGCCAGTGTTGTTGCACTGAAAAGAAAGAAAGATTGTACCACCCCCTTTTCCAATTTCTGGTGTTCGAAAAGATTCAGGGTATTTGACTGTAAGGGAAAAGAAATGAGAGAAAATTGGTTCTCATTTGTCTTTGTTCATTCTTCTTCTGACTTTGCTCACTCCTAGTAGGATATCCAATTTTTTTTTTAGTAAGAGAGCATGATAGGTGTCCAGATGTTCTCTTAAATTGGAAAAAAGACAAAACTCAGATTTCTCTAAAACAGAAGAGGTCTGGGCTTATATCTAAACAGGTTGATACTGCAATTCCTTGTTCCTTTTTGATGGGTTTTAGTTAACGTAGATTGTTCAAAAAGACATAAAAGCGTGACAAGAGGACAGGCTTGTGGCAGGTGAGTTTGTGCATGCTCCTATCTATTCAACCCTTATTTGTTAAACAAACTGGACAACCTAAGTAACAAGAATACTCCAAAACCAAGATATTTTCCTTAATGCTTCATGCCATCTGCAGCGGGTTTTTTTTCTGGGTGATATTTTTGTTGACATTATACAAAATAAGCCAGGTCTTTTTCAGCTAGAGCAAAAGTACACCTTTCATGAAGTTTCAGTCAAGTCACACATTGTATTTGTATGACTGATTTTGTTTAGATTGAGACCTAGAATTTAATATCATTACACACTATGCTCTGCAGTTTTATCAATCATAAGTAAAAGCATTTTTCTGTTGATATTCATAAGTTGGCATTGAGTGGCACTGGCAATTTTGACCATGAAAGAATCTTGGAGAATTCTTTTTATTGGCTTTTCTTAAATCACACTGTATGACTTCATTGTTTAATATGTACAGTTTAAGCATAGTAAAGACAACTCACTAGTTCTTAGGTTACCTATTGCAATTAAATATTGATAAAGGAAAAAAACACCTTCCAATACTCTGCAAATCTGTGTCTTTTCCCACTGTTGTCATCAACTGCGTAGTTTTCATAAGAGACCAATGAAAGGGGCAATGGCTTTACAATGCTGGGGGGAGTGGGGGGAAAGCAGCACTTGATTTTTTTGTCTTATGCCTTGGTTATCTCATGGTGGTTCTGATGAGCTAGGTAAGTCTCAAACAGTAGGTTTACAGGTCACTTCATAGAGTCAGTGCCCTGGCATTTTATGGCGTCCTAATGAGCCGTTAAACTGGAGATGAGATAATTACGGTAACTCTGGGACAGTGTACGTGGTACTGACTCCAGCTCTCTGATTTTAGGTTCCTCAGAAGACGATGAGGTCATTCAAGAAGGTCTCCTCAGGCTCAGGTCAGTCTTCTCTACGGCGTCTTGTGTGGCTGACTGTGTATTATCTGTAAAACTGAGGGACTGCAGCACTTCTGTCCCGCTGACTCTGATGAACGTCATTACTGGGTGGGAGGGGGAAGAATCGCTAATTTTGTGCACAGGCTTCAGAGTTCTTGTTGGATGCAGTCTGAGTGCTCTGCTTCTGTAAGAAAAATAAACAATTACATAAGGAAAGTTTATTTACAGTAACCCCATGTCACATATCTCTCGCAAATGGTGGGAGCCCACGGGTTTGTATGAGCGCTGCGGGACCACCACCCGATGGGCGCACACACCTCAGTCGCTGACTAAAATTTATACTCGTGGAGTTATTCTCGTGCTGCTGTCACATTACAGCC
>NW_008239110.1:5399169-5399472 GCF_000691975.1 Corvus brachyrhynchos
GTTCGGGACGGGCGCGGTGCGAAGGCGCCTCTATAAAGCCTGTAACTTCATACCCCGCAGTCGCACGTCGGGCAAACCCCGTCCCTGCTCGATCCGAGCCGTGGCAGCGCGCAGTTGGGCCGGCGCTGTGTTTTGTTAACAACAACAATAACAACAAATTTAAAATTGCATATTTTCTACTATTAATGCACGCGATTAAAAGGGAGGGTAATAAGCCCGACCAGGGGAGCTGGCGGTGTCCTGAGCGCGTCCGACCCTGCTCTCCCAAAGGCGCGGGAAGGCACGCCGCCACGTCCCCCCCGG
>NW_008239110.1:5399863-5417245 GCF_000691975.1 Corvus brachyrhynchos
TGCCCCTCCTGCCTGCCCGTCGGCGAGGAGCGCTGGCTGTGCTTTGAAATGGGAAGTGGTGGCAGCACCCCGAGCTCTGCTTTCAAGTGTAAAACACGCGTTTTGTTTCAAATGCACATGGCTCCGTCGTTTGTTTGGATTTTTGTGGTGAGGGTTTTTTCCTTTTTTTTTTTTTTTTTTTTTTTTTTTTTTTTTTTTGAAGGTGGGAGTCTGTTTTGAGAGGGCGAGTAGTGGTTTTGGGGGTTTTTGACTTATTTTGGTTTTGTTTAAGGGAATAGAAGAAACCGAAGTTAGGACTTTAAAAGTTTTAGGAAGGTGACAAATGGGAAATCCAACACCACTGGTTTTGGTTACATAGTTTCAAGCGAGCTCTTGCTGTGCATGTAGGAAGACAATGATTCCAGCTTCCTATAATTGTCTTCACCAAAATTAGCATCTCTGTAGCGAAATACAAGGATAGAAATAGTTGGTGGGGTTTTTTTTTAATATCTAAACCATTACCATTAAACTATTTTTTTTCCACGAACTGGCTTGTTCCGTAGGGGTTTTTTTCCCTCTTCCCCCCTCCCCTTCTTTCAGAATGAATTTTGGGAAGGGTGTTGGTTGGGGTTGGGGTTCCTTTTTTTTCTTCTTTTTCCCGGAGAGTTCCCAGCTGGCAACAGCTCTCTACCTTCCACAAAACTTGAAAGGCTGATGTCCCTTGCAGGAAATGAATGAGTCGATAACATCTGACACCGGTGACCAGTCCAGTGACCCCAACCTTAATTCCACTAATACTGGAGGCCTGAAAATCTCAGTAAAGACACATTGCAAATCCCACCTCCCTCCATTTTACAAAATCTGCACTAATTTTGCAACATAAGAAAAATTTTGCAACCAATATATTTACATTCATTTATTTACGTGGTTTTGTAGCCTTTCATTTCTTCATCGAACAACATATTATACTGAATTTTCTTTTCACTGAAATTTGCTAACAAGACATTTTGTCCATGTAATGAACTCAATCAACTCGTTTGTGTCTGTTTAACCAATATTCTAGGCTCCAAGGGGTTTTTTATAACAAATGCCGGTAAAATAAATAAATATTTTAAAAATAAAGACTCTTAAAACTTTATATTAAACGGGTACTTTCTGTCTTTTCGAGGGGAGGGGCAGAGAGATCTTGAATTTTATAAATGTGCCTTTCTGCCACAAGAAACGTAGTCTCGGGCACTTCAAGTAAGAGGTGTAAGGATTGTTTTCTTCCGGTATCTTAATTTCTTGTTCATAACGGAGGTGTCACGTGTATTAAAATCTCGTACATTTATTATAAATTAGATATCGTCCGGGTCATAAGATCCAAGCATATAAAATTACTGGAGATTTAATATTGTAAAATAATCCCTATTGTAAGGGGGGAAGGGAGGTTATGAGCCAAAAGCGGTGGTATGTTGCACGAATGCGTAAGGCAGGTCAGTGTAGGAAGTCGACCTCACTGTTGAAATAACCTATAGGAAATTTACGGTTGAAGACTGCAAAGGAATTTCAGGATTTAAAGCTTCTGCTCCACTTGCCAGGGTGCTTGTATTTGTACACTCTTGCCCACCCTCGCTTCTTTCTTGCAAACGATCACACGGAGCCTCCACCTTGGTGTTTCACACAGAAATGAGGCGCTAGCGGGGGAATTGACGCTTTCCTGAAAGGCAACAAAAGGAGTAAACAGGCCCATGGGGGCAAAGGCGTTCCCCTTAATTGGGCAGACTGATCGACGCCACTTCGCAAACAACAGCAAGTGCTTTGCAAATGCATAAGCCCCTTGCATTCAGGTTCTGCACGGATCAGTTTGTTGCCTTGGCTTTTGTTTGTGTGTCCTTGGGATAAGAGAGGATGCTGGGGGGAGGAGGGAGGGGGCTAATAAGAAAGTCAGAGTCCAAGATTTAACAAGATATGGGCAATGTTTAAAGGAGATATATTATACACATACACACACACACACACACACACATACATATAAAAATTACCGGATGGAAAGCGAGGTTAACGCGAGTAGATGGTGATGAGGACAAAATACTTTCATCTGTATCTTTACACTAAAGGAGATGGTCAGATGGAAAATAAAACTAATTCTCCCTAATTGTTTGTTTATTTTTCACGTTTATAAAACATTAAAAGCATTTGGCCATGCGTCCAGCAACGAGAAGGGCTGGAGGGCAGGGCCCTAGCTGTGTACCTGTGAGCGCGGAAGGGGAGTGCCTTTGCAAAGGGGCTGCTACTAAGCCCGTTACACATCACACATTTCTTTTCCGAATTGGATCCCCAACTCCCGCTGGCAGTGAAGACTTAAAACAGCAGTCCCCGGTCAGCGTTATTTCTCCCCTCTTTGTCCTCTTCCCCTGAGGCTTTTTTTTTTTTTTTTTTTTTTTTTTTTCCGCCCTCTTCTCCAGTAAATCCCTCTCTCTGTCAGTCCTCTCCCAACTGCTGATTGAGGTTCACTCCAATTCTCGGCTTGAAAACTGGGCTCTTATTTAGGAAGTCATTAATCACATCCCCTCCCCCGGAAAGAGATGGCGGAGAAACCTGTGAAGTACAATCCCTCGCCCCATCCCCCCTCCAGAAATGTTGTGAAACGCTAGATCTCCGCACATTCTGGGGCATATTAAGGTGATATCGCGTTTCCGGCGCGCTTTTAATTTGAATGCGAAATTAGTAACGATCCAGTTGCGCATCTGCCCGCGTTGTGCGCAGAGGGTGCCACAGATGCCTGCCGGCGCTCCCCGTGCGTGTCTGCACACACGTGTGTCCCTGGTCCGCGAGCATCTCGCCCTGGTGTGCGTGCGCGGAGCCCGCCTGCGGTGGGCACAGATACCCCCATAATCTCCTCCGCACGGCCGCCCTTGCGCGCAGCTGTTGTTCAGTGGGCTGTATCTAGAAACACACGGATCTTCCTACGGATTTGTGCATGCACGGGAGGGCAGAAACCCCAGAATAATACGTCATCTCGATTTCCCGTAAAGAAGCGTGCAGATTAGCTGTCCGAAAAGGAAGGGGGGGAAGAAAAAAAAAAAGCGCCGTGTTGGAAATTTCTTGTTCATTCATAAATTATTTTGGTGTGTCAGGCTACTTGAAATGGCGATTGGCTGCTCCTGCCTCCTGCCAACCCCTTAAGGATCCGATGCGAAATTAGTAGCAAGAAAGCATGTAATTGACCGAGTCACGTGTGCGCAGGGGGCCAGAAACGGAGCGAGAGAGACGGGAAAAAATCAAAAGAGGGAAAGCACATTAGACCATGCGAGCTAAATTTGCGATCGTTCAAAATCAGGATGTTAGATTAATGCAGAAGACCACTTCGATCCACAGGGAAAGTTTTCATCTCACGAGTTTGGAGCAGAGGGCCCGTGGGGCAACATGGCCGAAGGTTAATTTTCTTTTTCTATTGTTTTACTATGATTTTCGCTCGCTCGCTCGCTCTCTCCCCCTCTCCTCCCTCTCCCCACCCCTTTTTAACACAACTATGCATTACCCTTTTTTAGCAGCTCGCGCAAGGGGGCTTTCTCCAAACCCATTGTTACCCAGCTCAGAAACTGTTCCGTACCGCCCACACCGATTCACAACTTGAAAAGCTTTCAGGGGGCTATTGTTTGAATTGTTCCTGTTTGATTAAGCACAGTTGCAGTGGTGGGATGAGAAAACGGCCGTACACCTGTCCCAACTTTAATCGAAAGTTTATTCCAAGGAGGGATGGATACACTTTGGAAAATAGTGGTTTCGGCGCTGCATGTGCAATAACCAGTTGTCCAATCTACCCAATTTTGCTTATTCTCTCTCCTCCACCCCTCCTCGGCCGGCCTCCCCCCTCGCCCCCCCGGTCCTGCGCCTTGGGAGGAGAGACTAATTGGGCTGAGAATTTCTGTTGAGAAATGGGATCGGTCTTAAACCAGCAATATTCAAGTAAAGTATCGCGTTCCGTGCTGTAATGTGGCTGAAAGATGGAGTTAAATGGAAAAATACACGTATGTACAGAAACGTGGGCTGCCCTGGGCTCAGAGAGAGGGAAAGCCTCCGTGCGCAGTGTTTCCTCTCTGTAACCTCCGGTGATTTAATTTTTTTACGTATTTTGGGGAGAAGGTTGTTTATTTTACGATTTAGGAAAGATACGCACTCTTCGCTGTTTGCTTTTTGATTTTGTTTTGTTCGTCCCCCTTTTTTCCCCCTGTTCCGTTTGTAGTAACTACTCTATACAGCGGCAAAAGGATGTTACCAGAATTTAACTCTTTGCTTTGCATCTTGTTCCTCTCTTCCTTCTTTTTCTCCCCCCTTCCCCCCCCACACCCCCCGCCTTTCCCTCTTCCTCAGCAGGGGCGAGTAAAGGTGGAGACGAACCCGGGAAGTTGCCGGAGCAGGAAGAAGAGGAGGAATCCCAGGTTTTGCACGGAACCGGCCATTGCAAATGGTTCAATGTGAGAATGGGATTCGGGTTCATCTCCATGAGCAACCGAGAGGGAAGCCCCTTGGAGTCTCCAGTTGATGTCTTTGTACACCAAGTAAGACCCGTTTTTGTCTTCTATCTCAGCCTGCCACATTTGGTTGAGCTCACAGGGACTCCAGTTTTATGTGAAGACAAGTAACCTGTTTTTTTCTAGGTATTTAAGTGTATCTGTAGTTAAAGAGCTGCCCTAGGTAGTGGTTTTGTTGGCAGTGTACAATTTGAGTAAATAAGGTCGTTAGATTGTGCTTAGTCTCTGTCGCTGGTGATTTGTGCAAGGGGATAATGTTTCTTCATATCTTCCTCCTAGGTTAGAAAAGTCTCCTGTGGTTTTTATTTATTTTCAAATGTCACACTTTTTAACAAGGTTTATCATTTGTCACCAGACTGATCAAGAGCAGATATGCCTTTCCTTGGAAACTGTTTAAAATCAAGCTGGGAAAAGGATAAATAAATGTCGGGTTTCGTTCAGATAACATTTGAGTACAGTTTTAAACGGTTTACTTGTAAACCTCGAATTACTTTTTAAAAGCTCATCTGAGATTAGTTAGTGAAATTAAGACATAATTATAGTGTTATTTTGCAGTAATTCAGACCTGTGAGTGTCCCTGTGGTGATACTCTGGTGTATGTGGTTTCGCCGGTTGATTTTTAATTATTCCTTTCTAGGGAGAAAAAAAAAAAGTAATTATTTAAGTATTCAGACCAAAAGCAGTGTCTCTGTAAGGCTGTTGGGGAGACAAGGGGTGTGTATGGTCCATGGTTTTATTTTTAAGCACAACAGCATGGATGGTTTTGTGTTTTGAATGTGGAAACTTTTACTTTCATGTAAAAGAGTTTCAGATGCAAAATACGTACAAAATGATAAGGGAACTTTTTTCGAGATCTGTACTGTGTTTTTTGAAGAAGGAGCATGTGTAGACCTTCCCTGCTCCTTCTGTAAGTCTCCCGTTGCAACAAGGCTATTTTGAATTTCACCTATCTTCTCTGTGATCAGAGAAGAGAAGAGAGGAATCAGGTAAAGAGACCATTTTGGGGTTGGCTAGGGCCATGTTAGGGAGGCAAAAGGCATCTTTTTATGTGGTTGTCCATTTTCTATGACGTTTGCAATGACGGTGAAGGGGGTGTTCCATGATTATATAGTGACTCTCTTTTAATGATGCATTTGGTGGCCCGGCTTTATTCTGCAGTAACTTTGTCAGGCTTTTTTAAAGCATACACCTCTGATTAGATTAGTAAAAAGGTGGCTGAAACTTCTAAAGAAACTGCTGCTGTGGCCTGTTGCCTTGCAGTGTGTGGTGGGGTGGATTTCTGGTCTTGCTGCCTTACATGTGCCCTTGCACCTAAGGGCCTGCACTTCAGTATAGTTGCTTGCATTTGGAATTACGTACAAGGTGTAGAATCCGATAGTGAACTCACTAAATTCCTACACTTCCTGCTTTGTACTGGCATACAAGCTGCCCCCTCTTTAAGCTGCTGCTTTTTCTCATTAGAACTGAATGAATGAAACACTTATCAAATAAGGAGCAGTCTTCGTCCTTTTTCCCCTTTTCTTCCTTTCTTTATATCTTTTTAAGTCATGAAGTTGCTCTTTACAGTTTTATAAATTTACTTTAGAGATAAACACCCCCTTTTCTTTAAAGTAACTTTGTGTTAATGTATGTCATTCTTTTGCTTCTTGAATTGTAGAAGACAAATATTTGAAACATAGCAGTGCTGTTAATAAAAAACACATTTGGAGACAAAGATATTCTTAGAGTTGTGGAAATAGAGAAGTATTGAACTGCATGATAACCTGATACATTTAAGTAATACTAGACAAGGTTTTCGGTTTCATAATGGAAAGTAGTCATAGAAAATAATAAAGTAGTAGTAAATTTGGAAGTCTCTATTGAGTTGTGTCCCCTGAAGGAGGGGAAAAGAAGGAAATGTTAGACAAGTTTGTTTATTACAGTTTAATAATCTACAACTTATCCATACCTTTGGGTTTCTAAGACATACCACAGTGTAATGCAGTGAAAAATACCGTGTTTCATTTCATGTTAACTGTGTGCCTCAGTCATTTTGAGTTTACTTAGAGATACATCTTACTGAGTGAAGTTATTATTAGTATTTCTTACAGCAAAGAAAATAATGTTTCCCATCATTTTCTTTCTGGTGAAGTCTAAGGTGTATATATATAACTTCATGGTGACATTAATCTTCTTTCCATCGGTTTTCTGTGTAATGTAATGGGGGAATCTATTGTGTTTCAGAGTACGTTTTAGATAATTGATATTGCTACACAGAATGCTTTGTGTTAGCTAACTAGCTGACCAGTTCTAGCAGTAACAGCCAGAGCATAAAAATGTCTTTAAATCTGTAATGTTATTTAACAGTGCTGCTTGTACAACTGTTGCCTGCACAGTGATTGGACCCTATTCCTATTGGTTTCATTAATCTGAGAAATTTTGTCATGTGAAGGGTCCTTTTTAAGGCAAAGATGTTAGTTTATTAATCTGTTGAAACAAAATACTACTGTTCAAAACTGCCTTGAAAACACTTCATCATTTATGTGTGCGCAGATAGTGTTGCATGCATTCATTCACTCATTCTGCAGTGTTTGTAGCTACTAGTATAATTTTATAGAATTAGGCAGTCTGAGCAGAGGAGAGAAGCTTCTAGTTTACTTAGTCAAAGTCCTGTCAAAGCTAGCTTGAACCCTACAACAATATTTTTACTTTCTTATCTTACCTTTTTTGGTGAGGTTATGCCCAGTTTATGAGATCTTGCTATAAAAACTTACTGTATGTCAAGTCAAAATTCCTGTAATAGTTTAAGCTCATTATACCTAGACTTTTGAGCTTGCAGTAAGTAATTTTGCTTTCTTCTTGGAGTTCCCCTTTAGCTGTGTGTGGATTATACTCACATTTTTCTAAACTGAGTGCTTTGTTAATTGTATATATTGGTACATTTTTAGAGGACCATGCTTTTGTTTGGACTTCTCTTCCCCTTCACCCAATGAAAGACCTGTTCACAAAACAGCTGCAGTATTGAGTTTTCAACCCTGCCTTTTAAGTCCCTCCTTTGGTGTTAATAATTTTGATTGATCTTCTCTGAACTACCTTCAGACTGTTGTTACCCTTCTGGTAATGAGGTACCTAGAGCTGGATGCATTATTTAAGGCAGAAACACGTCAGCCATTATATATGTGCATCTGTGTGTCTACAATGTAATTTGGTACACTTACACATACCCACACTCTTTTCCTTTTTAACTTTATTCTGATACAGCTTATATCTTTAAGTTGTTTGTTTGAGTCATTCAGGGTCATATCAAAATTATAAGCTCTAAAAACAATTTGATTTTTTCAACAGAAGCCATGCTCAATGCAGCAATGTGCCAAGTCCTGTGTTTCTTTTGAAAAAAAAAAAAAAAAAGGAAGAGAAGCAGTGATAGTCCTTTGTAACATTTTTAAATCCACTGAATGTGCACCTTACTGAATTTAGCTGAATATTGTCATATGTGCTCTTAGTAGGTTACCATGGAATGAATAAAATAGCTTGTTTCTCTTTTGTGATGTGAATTTTGGACCTAGTTATGTGTGAGTGACTCTTATTAAATTTTAGAAAAAGATCTATTTGTCAAAGGGTAAAGCAGACTGGAGAGGTGAAGTGAGGGAAACCTTTTGTGGTGCACATGAAAAAAGGTTTTCAATGCAAAGAACTAAGAAGAGCTGAAGTTCTCATAGAATCAGAAAAGGATAATGTTTGTTAAAACTTCTTTTGCACATTCAAAATTGTACCCAACTTAAATACGTACTACTTTTTTTTTTGGATGGCAGTAAGGCAAAAATGCTGCATATTCTTTTTTGCACACACTTTGTACAGATCAAGTTAGAAACAAGTCTCTTTTCCTTTGCCTAGCATGAAGCCCAGATGTTAAAGATGATAATGGACTGTAGGGTGCTGAACGTAAACAGATGCAATTAAATATGCATTTGTGAGTATCAAGGGTTATAAATTTATGTCTGTTTCTCAGTAATGTAGTTTTTCAGTTTAGATGGAGTTTGTTGGGACATGGCTCTGTGGTCCAAAATTCTTACCACAATAAGGGATTGATACAGGATTTCTGAACTGGGACCTTAAACACGATCCTTCTTTGGGATCCTCTTTTATGAGATGGGGAGAGGAAGGAAGGGAGGAGCAGCATATAGGAGCTGGTGTATTTTGTTTTCTCATTAAAAGGAACATAGTTGGCTTGAAAATTTTCACTTTCATCTGAACTTTCTTGCTGTTGCTACAAGTTACTGTTACTACAAATTTTGATAAAAATGGAAAACACCCTTTTTTCTTTCATTGAGTGCTTCTGTACTGCACTATCATTTGTGTATTATAAATATTGCTCTTATTGTTTCAAGTACCTATATCAAAAGAAGGAAAAATTACTGAGACTATTTTGACTATAAACAGAAGAATAAATGGAAAATGAGACACATAAGCAGCATCTGAACAGTCTTTTCCCTTAATGTGACCAACTGTCCTTTTCAATGATGAATCAGATGCCTGTTCTTTGAATTCCTAGTTTTTAGGCATAGTTGAACTACTTTTTCTAGGACAGAGTAGGGCATGGCATTATACACTCAATGCTGACTTTCTTATATTGTGAGCACATGTGATCCCATGCTTTTTCAAGGATGCATTCATTCTTTTTCATTTTTGTTTTATTGGGAGCCTTTAAAAACTATTTAATTGCTCAGGATAACTGGAAGTCCTGGGCAAGCAAGTGGGATCAGTATTTCATTGCTCCTTATGTTTAATATGACATAGGAATGTCTATTTGGACTGTAGAAGTCTCCATGCAGAGTATGCTATTACAGACTTGTCATCTTTGACTTCTGCTGGGGACCAGGCAGGCCCAGTCCTAATCAAAACAGAAGTGGCTAGCAGGATTTAGGGAGGGAGGCTGAGGAAGGAAGCGAACGGGGAGTAAACGTGTGTCTGCAGTGAGCATGTGTACGGGAGATCCGACAGGGATCAGATGCGGGTGGCAAAGTCTGCTCAGCAGCCTCAGCGCATGTAGTGTCCGTAACGGGATGGAGCTGCTGGAGACCCGGAGCCAAGCTCTGGCACACACCAGCTGGGCTGCAGCATGCAGAGAAGTGATGGGGACCACTGATTTGTGGTGTGGAGCACTACAGCACTGGGATTTTTTTTTTAATAATTTATTCTGTCTACTAATTACTGTACAAGTTAGCATCGTGTATGGACACATAGATGGCAAAATACTTCCCTGACAGCTTGATGGTTTAGGATGGTTGTCTGAAGAAACTAGCAATTTGGTTGTTTGAATTATGGAGCTGCCATCTTCTGAACCTTCCAGAGTTCATCTATTTACCTCTAACCCAAACAGTGTAGTAAATTTTTATTAGTAAATCTATGTAGTATTTAGGTGAATGGCAGCACCATTAAACCTAAGTGATGTTGAATCAGATCAGATTTTGCTGAAGAGTTTTAAGCCTTGCACGTTAACAAGCAGAAGTCACAAGTGGCCCAAAGGCAGAGGGCTGCAGTGGGACAACTTTGTCTTAAGAGGTGTTTCCCTCTTTGGCAGAGCAGTAAGTGCACCCTTTCCAGAGCACGCTATCCTCCTTTTCTCCAAGACTGAGGAAGTTGTGCACAGGGGTTGGGATACTGGAAGGAAGAGGATATTTTGTCTGGGACACAAACATAAGATATCAAAGCAGATACATGAACCGAAGCTAAAAGGAAATGAATTGTCAAATTGGGAAAAATGTTGTTATTGTTGCTTGTTCTGGTTTGCAACTACCTTACTGAGGTATTAGGTATATTTAGAGACATCCAGAGTTTTGTTTCGTGCTCTTCACAAAATATACTCCCATGTAAATATTGTTTAATTCATCTGCCTTAAGTAAAGTAATTGCAGTACAGGCCTTCATTGCAGTACAGGCCGGCCATATTTCCCCACTAATCAACAGAAGCAAAATAAGGCCCACCAGTTTCTACAAAGGTATATACAAGTGACTGTAAAGATGTCATTTAAGAAAGATTCTAGGAACTACGAACTAGAGGGTAAAGACCATTTATGATGTTTGTTAAAACCAACACAAATAAATAAGGACATACTGTTTACATTTTTAATTCCCTGTATGTAGGGGTGCTGGTTTTTTGCCTTTTTTAAAATCAGCTGCAAGTAACCAGGACTGTTAGAGAGATATTATGTGATGCATGGCTCTTTTTAAAGGACAGTTCTTCAGGACAGATTTGGACTGGCTTTTGCTTGATGGATATCACGGGCGAAAGCAGTAAATCCTTAAATTGCTTTTACATCAGCAGAGTATCACTAAACAACTCTGCATGGAAGGTGGGGAAGTGCTTCTGATTGCTTGAGCCTATTTAGTTGGAGAAACTGGTGTCCAGGCTTTTCCTCAGATTAATTTGGCTGGTTCTGACTTAAAATGGAGGAGGGGTTAACTGCGTGGGAGATAGCTAAAGGGAATTCCAGATCCCCTCTCCAGAGGTGGCTTGGCTGCTTGTGGAGCAGCTGTGGAACTTGCTGCAAGCTTCAGAGTCTGCTGTACTATGGAAAACTGGCACTGAATTTGATTTTTTCCTAACATGCAAAGCTGTAACATGCAGCAGTTCAGCAGCTGCTCTGCAAGCAGCCAAATAAGGCTTTGCAGTAGCAGTGTGAGGTGAATAGGTGGAGGCTTAAACTCCTACAGCCACCCTTCTCGGTGGGTATCCTACGGACATGACTTGACTTTTACATTTGACAGCAGTGCAGCTGCCTCAGTAAGCCTCAAGACCTTTTCTATCACTCTTCACGTTGGTCTAGGATAAGTGTTTGTGGGACTGCATTGCAGACTCAGCTGGGGAAATGTTTGTATCTGATTTTTGTACCATTTTTCATATCAGAGAATCCCCATGATCCCCACAAATAAGGGTGGGCAGTGTTGGCACCATGGAAGGGTGGCCAAGGGTGCAAGCAAGCAGCAGCCAGGTGAGGTGAAGGTACTGGAGAAAAGAGCTGGAAGCTACTGACACAGAAATGCGAATGAAACTGCAGTCTCCTGGTGCAAAATAGCAGAGTTCTCGGGTTGCCACCTTCAGCTGGGGATGGAGAGACGACAAAAGTGATAATGACTTTCCAAGAAAAAGGGCACTTGAGGGTAGTGGAATGAGTACAAGCATCTGAGCTCTCTCTGGAAGGGAAATGTTTCAGGAATCTTTGTGTCACACTTCAGTCTTCAAGTTTCTCTTTTTCTTGTTTAGTGATTACAGTTCAGTGGTGGCACTGAAATATATTGATTGCAGTTTTACAAAAAGCACTATTTATAAGTCAAAAAAAAATCAGGGAATTTTTGATTCATATAAATATTATGTGGGCTTTTTCTTCTACAGAACAGAAATAAGCATATTTACAGAGCATGTTCATAATATTTTGGATAGATCTTTTTAGCAGATAGGTGAGATCTTAGTGAAATTAGTTGATAATCTGGAAAGTACAGCTCTTTAATTATTCCGTATGTATGGAATTTCAACTTTGAAAATTAAATGCATCCAAACGTTTGAGATTATTTGTGTGAGAGTTTGTAGAATATTCTTGTTCTATTAGCAGTGCAGGAACCAAGAAAATCACACAGTTTCCATTCCAAAGTTCTGATCTGGTGCTAGAATTGCATTTTTTGGCAGGAGGAAGGCTGGAAAGTTTGGATTCATTTTTTAGCATCATAAGTCAGTATTTTCACTGGTTAAAATTGTTTAACACATAAAATCTGAGTAAAGGCACATGTAATCAATATTTGGAGTGTATGAATTTATCTACAAAGTCAAAGTAGTATTTCATGACTACAACAGATCTTATGCTCTGTCAGAAAACACAAATGTTGTTATTGCATTCACAAATGTGTAATTCTCATCAATTTAGCTGATAGTGGCTTTCCCATCAGAGATAATCTGTTCCCAGAGAGGCCTTCTTTTAATTTTTCATGGTAATTTTAAGGTATGCAGTGTTGAGAGAATTTTTTTTCTTGATTGTTTTTATAATAGTGCCACGTGAGGCTACTTTAACATTTGTGTTACAACTCTCTATTTATGGTCATATAAATATATGCACCAAAATAAACCCTGGTCTGAAACTGAGACTAAAAGTGATGGCCACTGTGTACTTTAAGGAGATTAGAATAAGCATCATTCTGTATTTTTTTTCAAAGTACAGGTGTCTTTAAAATCTCTTAATTGTGCACATGTGCTATAGTTTAAAAAATGTTTTCTTTCATTTTACAGGTGTGTTTTGCAAGGTAATAGTCAAAATCTTGGTTGGTTTTATGAGCTATTTGTAATAATACAATCTTAGGGGAAATAAGGGGATTTAAAAAGCCTCTGCTGACCACATGTAGTAATTTCTGAATATTTTTAGACTCATTGTACTGGAAATACTAGAAATATATAAAAGTAGTAGTATGGAATGTACCTAATAGACCCAAGCTGACTTCTGTAGATGTTGAATTAGACCCCCAACTGCCTCCTCTATTTAACATATATATTGTTATCTCACCCAGTTTAATTACCTGGTCTAAGGCATGCAGATTGTACATCCTGAGAATCAGCCATTTTTGACACTAAAGTGGGATTAGATCCAAGAATTATCCACGAACTTGTTTGCTGCCCTCTTTCCCAGATATTAAATACAGTAGTACATCAGGTGAATGGAAATTTGAGAATTGTTTCAACAGTGAACAAAATTCCTTTTCCTTAATGTAATGGAACTATAACATCTCTTTTCTTCTTGTTGATATTACAGACCTGATGGGCCAAATTCTGCTCAGTATTATCAAGTGAAGTGGTCCTACTGACCTATGAAACTTGTTCAATAAAATGGACAGCATTAGAAGTGGATTTTAAGTCTCTTACATGAATGCTTTTACTGGAAGTATGTGGTTTACAGGCTTTTGTTTTCATAAGGCTGTAAGTGTGCATTTTGTGCTCAAAAATGTGAGTGCCATACTGTGATCTGAGCTGTTCCCTGTACAGCACCTAAAATGTAGAATAGTAAACAGGGTTTGGGTCACTGTTGGTTAATTAAAAGTTGACTAAAAGTGGTACAACTTCTCAAGTTCGTGCATACATATTATGTTATGTATGTAATTTGTATATACTTTTCACAATATGCTACTTTTTTCTACTGTGAATGTATAATATTTAATGCCTTACCCAAATTCACCTGACCGCTCAACTACCAGTCTGCTCTAATGCTAAGGTCTCGGGCTGATAATGTGGGTTTTTCCATCTTCCTGTTGAAAAATTGCTCAGTCCCAAGTAAGTTCCTCACAGTAGGAAAAAGCAGTAGAAGAAGTATGTGAAATGCCCCCAGTGTGGCAAAGACCCCTCACTGTGGCCACAGGCAGGTTCTGTTGAAGGTGAATGTGGTTCACCCTTGCAGTGAAAGTGCCTATGGGGTGTTGAACATTTACTGAGCCCTGTGCAGGGCCTTTGATTTCTAGTAGGGCTGATGGGATGCAGTAGGTACTGGGAATTTTTTTTTAAAAACCTTGTAACTTGCAGTATTGCATATCTGTGTTGACGAGGGGGAGGATGGGAGTCCTGCTGGCTGGATCCTTCATGATCTGTCTTCTTCCCAGGCCCTGATGTTAGGGATGTAAGATACCAGTCAGAGTCAAGGGAGAGCACTGACTGGTGGGGAGGAGGAAGTAGTGAACTCCTGCTCAGACAGGTGCGGGTGGACAGTTCACAGATTTGGAGACATAGTATAGTCCTCAAATATTTGTAAAAAAGTTTCCATTTCACCACAGTGCTCAACAGGTCTCCAATACAGTGAATAATTCTCATTTGGCTGTGCTAAATCTGCTTTGTTTGCCTGCTTTGTTGTTTGGTTTTAGACGTTTGTGTGCCTGTGTGTGTTAATTAAAGAAAGCACATTACATTTGTAATAGCTGTTTTATATGAGTCAAAATCACATTTGTTCAATGTTTTCATGTAGCATGATTTGCAGAACTGTTTAATGGGTGGGAAGTGTAGGGTAGAAGTGAACCCTGCAAGGAATGGATGGTTTCTTCTGCAGGGGTCTGTGTGGCTCTAGCATGCTGGCCGGTCTTAGCTAACAGGGCCTCCTGTTTGTTGTGTGTGATTCTGGTTTAGAAACTATTGCAACCTGGGAAAAAAAAAAAAAAGATAAAATAATTTTTACAAGTGTGTTTAATTGGATTCAGGAATTAGTGAAAATTGTTAAAGAAAGACATTACTTGAGGGTGATTGATCTGGATGTGAAGCAGATGCATTAATAAACAAAGAAACTCCTAATTTCTGGTACTGTAGGGAACTTCATATGTCACCATCAACCGGGAAAAAAAAAAAAAAGATAAAATAATTTTTACAAGTGTGTTTAATTGGATTCAGGAATTAGTGAAAATTGTTAAAGAAAGACATTACTTGAGGGTGATTGATCTGGATGTGAAGCAGATGCATTAATAAACAAAGAAACTCCTAATTTCTGGTACTGTAGGGAACTTCATATGTCACCATTAACTTTGCAGGACTAGTCACAGAGGACTGTGGGATTGAACTGTAGAGAATGAGAGAGCATTTTTAAGGTGCATTGTTAAGATGAAAACAATATTCAAGATTTTTTAGGCAGAAATATAGTACATCTGAAGATAAAATTTTTGCTTAGATTTGGAGGATTAGGATTTTGTTAGTGTTAGTTCCTGCTTTTGGGAACACTTAATGGAGCAGTAATTACCACATCTTTCACTAAGAAGTGCTTAATTATCCTGGACTATTAAGAAAGTAGGTTATCAGCTTCTCCTCTTAGCTATGCCTTCTCCTCCTCAAGAATTAAAAAAGAAAGTTTACCACATTCCAAAATATGATCTATTGGATTTGAAAATGTTTAAAATTATATAAATTCATGACACTGATTGAGAAGGTTCCTTTAAATTTGATCTGTGCCTACATTGTCTTCAGCAGAAATTATTAAAGACTTACATAAAAAATAAAAATGCATATTCCATTTTATATGTATTTACATTTAGTAACTACCTTTTTCAAGAATACATATGCTTTTAAAATTAATCTGGAGTCTGCTTTGAGCAACATCTCGTTATCTTTAATAATGTAATAGAGAGATCCAGATTCCCCAAAGAATTTTTACATCAATCTTCATTAATTTATTTTTATTGAGCAATTACATATTTTTTTAAACGGCAGATTAATTTATTTTTGTAATATGGTTCCTTTTTTACTGACAATAATCATCAGTAGTTTATTGGGAAATGATAGCCCATTCCATGCTTATGTGGGTTTATTGTTAATCTTCACACAGTACTTCTTTGGATGATCATTCTTTAACTGGTGACAGCTGTAAATGGACTAAGATTAGACTGTTGAAGTGGCTGCAGTTGGAGCATTTGGTGAAAGATGATTTTTTTTTAGTGTTCATTATTAGATAGTATAATCAATGTTTAAGATTTCCTGTGATCTACATATTAATATCTTTTTAATGGGAATCAGTATATTTTTTTTAATTATATATATAACACTGACATGTTTTTATAGTTATAATTTGATTTCCTTTTTACTGTATGTCCATTACAAGGGATCTAAGCCAGCACTGGCCACAATAGGTGTCATGAAATGCACCTATAGTATATTATATTGTCTTAAGTGAGTTAATGGCACAAAATTATTGATTTTGTTGCAGTATTTCTGGTTTTAGGATGACGAATATAATCTATTTGTTAAATTCTTAAAAATTAGTAAACCTTAGCTTAGTTTCTGTTTTCTCTCTCCATCTGATGTGCATTTTGAAAGTACAGTATGTTTTAACTAAATTTCAAGGACCACATGTTACTAAGAGATGAAATGTTGAGCCAGGGGGAATCAGTGCAATAGTTGTCAAGGAGTTTCAGTGCATATGCACAGTTTGTCTCAAGGATTTTTTTCTGATCATTTCATTTGGGAGCTTAGATACTTAAACCAGAAAAGCTTGATTAAATAAATGAAAGGGGGGTTTGTGTGTTATAACTATCATTCAGTGGACTTGTTTTAACTATCTTTGTGAGAGCTTTGCAGTCTTTAAAAGGCCCTCAAAACAAATTCTATAACAGTATTATTTGTATGAACTTATCATACATGAATGTTCATCTGAATTTCTTGCAGCACATTCAGCAGGGTCTTCATTAGTTTAAGCATAGCTGTACCATTTCGTGGACAAGTTTGAAATTCCTGGCATTTCAGGTCTAAAAGAGGACTTGGCAGATAATTATTTACTGATAGTATGTAAGAAACTAAAAATGCGTACTGATCTACGATTTTCTCCACTTAAGTGAACATATAAAAAATTCAGTACAAGTTTCTTGTTACTGTGTAATTCCAGTGATTTAACAAAGTTAATCTGAATTTGTATGTCTTATGAGCATATTGTTCTGGGCACACTAACATTTCACTGCCAAATTTTTAAAGACGATGGACAAAAAGCAAATTGCTTCCTTTTATTAAATCTGTATGGAAGTAAATTATCAAACAATAAGAGACATGCTAAATACAGGAGAAAGACATTAATCCTTGCTTATTTTAATAATTGGTTTGTTGAAAAATACTGATTACATTTTTTAAACATAATTTTTACACATTTACTAAACAAAATAATTTTGTGTCAAAATTATTGAATTATTGAATTATTTGAAATGTCAAGTTTCCATTAATTTGACAAATTTTATAAAAAAGCTTTCTGGTAGCAATGTTGCTATTAAAATGTTACCATTAAAAAGCTACATTCAAGTATTAAGGCATTAAATCAGAAAAATTAATTTAGAAATTATGAAAAAAAACCACAATGAAATATTCATTATGAATAGATGCTAATATAGGAAATACAAGGTCTCTTAGATATCTGCGT
>NW_008239110.1:5417275-5491242 GCF_000691975.1 Corvus brachyrhynchos
GTGTTTCAGGAAACAGGTTTAACAATGTAGGTCAGTTTGGATTCTGCTGCACGGAGGAATGGCAGAGAGTGATGCAGACTGTAACCGTGGTTTTTGTATTTGCCCGTTCCCTTCTGATCAGTGCAGTGGAAACCAGCCCATGTAACTGGCATCTGGAAGGGGCCAAAGGAAAAGATTCTGGGCCTTAATTTTTCTGCTTGCTGGCAAGATTTGCCAGTCAGCTGTTGACTTCTCTGCTGCGCTGCAGTTGGCGCGGGTGGCGGCAAACCTGTGGTCTGGCGAGGGATGAAACTGCTTTTTCTCTCGCATGGATGTTGTGTTTTATTGCGCGATCAGTTGGTAATGCTGCAGGGCAGGTTGCTTCTGCTACAGAAGCTGTCTGGAGCTGCTCGGGTGATGGAGGAACTGTAGGATGGAGCTGAGAATTTGGGTGGGAAGGGAGTGTTTGGGGGCGCGGGTGCCACGGCGGCGCCGAGGAGGGGCCGGGGGCCTCCTTTACGGCGCCCTCCGCTCCCCTCCCCTGCCCGGCTGGAGCGGGAGCGGCAGGAATTTGCCCCCTCCCGGCTCAGGTTGCAAGCCCCGACCGAAGCAGGGAAGCGAGGGTCAGGGCTATTCATTGCCTATCGCTTCCTCGGGCCATTTATAACCTGGTCTTCCCCGGGCAGCTGACTGTGGTCCAAGCAAGTGATTGATGTGAGAGATTCAAAGATTTTATTACTCTATAAATACGGTTTAAATATTCGGCTTGTTTGTTTTGTTTTGTTTATTAAAAAAAAAAGCTAATTCGGCACACGGTGCAGAGCTGGCAATGCTGATTAATATCTTTGAGGATCAAAATAATGGTAGATGAAAACTGTCTGAAGGGCAGCACTGCTGGAATTAATGGGTTTAGTGCTGTGTGTGCCCATTCTCCCCCGCAGTAGCACACATCCGTGCCCTCCACTGGGGTGCTGGCGTGGGGTAAGCAGGGATAACCACAGCTCCCTGTGCTGAAGGACCAGAATCACAGAATATTCTGAGTTGGAAGAGACCCACAAGGATCATTGAGTCCAACTTTTAGCCTTGCACAGGACCATCCCCAAGAGTAATGCCATATGCCTGAGAGCCTTGTTCAAACACTTCTTGAACTCTGTCAATCTGGTGCTGTGACCACTGCCCTGGGGAGCCTGTTCCAGTGCCCAACCACCCTCTGGGTGAAAAACCTTTTGCTGATATCCAACCTAAACCTCCTCTGAAACAGCTTCAGCCCATTCCCTCGAGTCCTGTCCCTGGTTGCCAGAGAGAAGAGATCAGTGCCACTGATCTCTGGATCAGAGATGGGTATTACATCAGCCACGGCCAATCCGCCATCAGCCACAGGGCACACTGATACCCAGGCAATGCAAATAAAAGAACTGTGAAGCAAACACTTTTCCCTGGAGCTTTGCCACCACTTGTGGCAGCACTGTCCATACTGGATTATGGAAGAGGCCGAGCTGGGGTTCACCATGCCCAGCACCCTGCGCTTCTCTCCCCGGCCCGCAGGAGATGCCGCACACCAAGATGGCAGCAGGGACGACATCAAGAACAACTTTGAAGAGAAATGCGGCCTCCCTTTAAGGAGCTGTTCATTTGCTTCATGGGTGCTCAGAGGAAGAATTAAACTTCAGTAGTCACAGAATCACTGAGTATCCCGAGTCAGAAGGGACCCACAGGGTCATCGAGTCCAACTCTTCAGTGAGTGGCCCATATGGGGATCGGGCCCACAACCTTTGGTCTTATTATCACCCTGCTCTGACAAGCTCAGCTAAGATGATAAAAAATTGGGCACCTCACAATTTTCTGTGACCTCTTGGGCTTGCCCTCCTAATGATCAAGCAAATCATACTACTAAATAACACACCACCTCGAAGCACTCATATTTACAGAAATATTTGAAAGGGAATACATTTTTAATAGCAAGTTATTTTTCTTGAATTGTTAGAACTTCTCAGTGATGTTTTACCTCGCATCTTACAATTTGTTTTTAACTTCTGAATGCTGTAATGTGACAAGACAGAACTTTTGAAAAATATTTGGCAGAATTATCTACTTTTGTTTATTTGGAAGGATAGCAAAGTCCTTCATGCTAAAAAGTCTTTCAACAAGATTAAGGATTGCTGGATTCCAATCTTGCAAACACTTATTCTTTAAAGTAAGAAGACCTCTTCATGTAAATAAAGGTTTCAAGATTTGGAACTTAAATGTACAGCTTTTATAACTAAATGGTCTTCTGCTTTAGTCTGTCCTTGGGTGAAGTTCCACATGGACTTCAGGGGATATTTTTTCCTTGTGTTAGGACTATAGCTTTACTATTTAAAATAATTTTTTGAAAAAAGAATTGGTAGTCTATTGATTTTTTTTCTTTATAAAAACACAAAAAGTGGTGCATATACATACTTTATATACTACAGATGAAATATATGTATTTCTTCACAACAACAGTTTTGCTCTAATGGAAATAAAGTCAAGCAATCTTTCCCAATGCAGATCACAGTATGTTGATTTCTCGGGCTCTGTGGGTGAGTTGTGTAAAGCTTTTACAAGTTTTCTTGCTGTAGTTTATAACAGCATAATTAAACCCAGTATTTTTTACATTCCTAAATAGAAAATGTACTTCTAGGCTGTCAGCAGTGTGTAATGATTCACCCCTCTGGGACATGGGATGAGTTTGGTGTAATGCCATTGACTATGATCTATTTGTGTCAGTTGTTCTTTCCTCCCTCATCAGCATCCAGCTTGCTGGAATCTCATGGGTTTTTCTGATAACATTTTTACTTGCAAACGATTTTTTTAGATGCATATGTTATGAAAGGAGTTTTTACAGACAGAACCCTAAGGTTGCTTTGGTTTTCAAATAGTATAGGGGTGAAAGGCTGCTTTACTTTTATTGCTGCCTTCAAATAGGTGGCACGTGCTTTTTGGAAGTGTTTTTCAAGCAGAAGTATTTAATGTTTCCAATACAAAGTATGTTGGTATTCTGTAGTTTTAATTAACCCATGTGTGCCTTGTACTTACATATTTTCAGCTAAACATAGGGTTGTTTTACAATGTACAGTTTTTTTCTAGTATACATGTTAGATAATTGGAATATTGAAATGATGTTTTGTTTGGAATTAGCTACTTATTTTAACCTTTCTATGTAAAATTCTTTGTCTGTTTTTAAGGTTAATGCTAAGTATTGCTTTTATAATGCCAAGTGGGAAAAATGCTTTTCACAAATCTCAAATCTTGGAGAGCCCAGTAACCGTCATTCCATACACCAGCGCCTAAGTACATTTAGTTGATACACATTAAACTTTTCATTGCTGTTGCTGTGAGCCCTGAATTATTCTGCATGGTTATTTTTAAATTAGGCAAGCATCTCTATTAAGCTTGAAAAAATTGTTTGCTGAAGATGTGATCCATGGTAGGCTTTTGGGGTTGTTTGGTTTGGTTTAGTTTCTTTGGTTGTTGTTGGTTTTGTGCTGGCTTGTTCAGTTTGGGGTTTAGTTTTTGTTTTTCCTTCTCCTGGATGAAATTCTTGCTTGTTACAACCCTGAAGTTTCATTATTGCCTTAAGCACGTAACTGTAGATTTCTGCTAGAAGATGCAATCCTTCCCACCCCTTCCTCCACCCTGCCCTCGTGTTCCCACCCGGGCTCCCGTGTCAATTCCACTGCTTTGTAGCTGCAGGAGTTACAATACTTTGCTCTTCAAGATGAAAACTAGTAATTTATTTTTCATGTTTGGGTTTCATTTGTATCAGGAAACTCACAAGACTTCAGCTTTGCTGCATGAAAAATTGAGCTAACTTGAGGAAAGCAGTAGAGGTGTGCAGCCTGAGGAAATGCAGAAAACACCATTCCATTTGGTATCAGCGCAGTGGTGGAGTGTAATTTTTGAGGAACTGAGCCAAAATAAAATGGGAGGTCTTGTTCCCCAAACTTCTTGTTGCTCTCATAGATTTAACTTGCTAGCTAGGGAGGAAAATGGCAGGGTGAGACTTTGCACAATTGCATTTCACAGAGCTGCCATTTCTGTTGGCATGTGCTCACTGTGACTGCACCTTATATCAGTGCTGGGCTTGGTCTGGCATTCATTTTCTCAGAAACAGATGTTAAGACTCCAGTCCTGGAAATAGTGGATGTGTCTATTTCAGTAACTTTTAAAAAAATACAGTGAGTTTCCTGTTGGCAACATTTAATTTGTAACTGCCCTTCTGGTGTGTAACTAGCAGGTATAATGAGATGTCTGCTTTACTGGGCACACCTTCTCCTAAATAGTACAAGAGGATAATATTAAGTTCCCTGGAAGTGTCTCCATGATTTGAACTTAGTAGACTCAATGTAATGTTTATTAGCTGATCTCAGTGGCTACTTCAACTAAGGTTCAGCCATGAATAGCTTCTCTCCTGATGTCCAAACTGCTTCAAAGCAAGCTGCTGCAGTAATTTTCATTTTTCTTGGAAGGACATTTGAAAAATATTTTCACTGAAATAAACCCCTGAATTGTCCTGAATGAACTTAAAAATGTTTTAAAATAAATACTTCTCATGTGCATGCACGTTTGTCATTCATGGTATAAGTTCAGTGCTGCAAAACACCGTGCCACACTTACAAAGTCACTTGGATTTCACTGGATTTGGCTGCTGATGGGTGAAGTCTGGAACTGAGCTCTACACAGCTTCCAATCTGTGACAAGTTGTAGGATGGGTCCTCAATTTGTCTGAGAGCAACTGGGACTGAGTTCTGTCTGTACAGGGACAACGAAATTATGCCTGGTGCTGCATACACATAATGTGGGCAAATTTAGTAGATACATTAGAACATTTGAGTTCTGGTTGCTGCTAATTTAACATGAAGTCAGAAGGATGTTTTATTTAATAAAAAGCAGGAAAAGGTGCACTGTCCTACGGATACAGCATAATTCTACTTACTGTATGTTAGTGTTCACCCCTGTCCCCAAGGAGACTCCCCAAGGAGCCTTTATTTATATACATATATTCTCTATTATATGTACATATATATATAAATGTATGTAATTTCTATCAAAGTGAGTGGCCTCAGGCAGCTGGGGTGGGCAGCATAGGCGCTGTTTTTAATTGAGCAAAATGCATGTCCTGACATTTCGGGAAATATTTCCCTTATACAGAGAGATTGCCACTGATGAATGGAGCCTGTCCAGTAGCAAATCTCGGTGTTTAATAGCATTTGATCAGGATCCTCGCAATGAGGTTGTCTTTCATATATAAAATTTCAGATGGTTTGGAGTTGTAGCTACTTTTCTTATAACTGCACTAGGTATTTATTTTAGAAAGAAAACCTGCTAAACTAAAAAAATTCTGTTCAAGTGCGAGTGTAACTGAGAAGATCCTTACGCTTTTCAGTAACCTTCATTTGTTGTGTGGATTAATGGTTGATTAAAGTAATTTGGCACTTTCTCTTGCAGACAATAATCTGTGTGCCATGTGTACTGATATTACATGTGCAGTCAAAGCTGATCACAAGTTGCCTTAATATAAGGCTGACCAGAGTAGGTATGGATGTTTCTGGCACACAGATAAGAATCAGGAGAATATCAATATTTGCCATATTGTAACAAATTAAATTATTTGGTAAATTATTCTAGCAAAGACAGAGTTAAGTGAACAAAATACCATTTGTCTTTATTTGTAGGCTGTTCTTCGAATTATTATCGATTTCCGAATTTCAGATAGTTATAATAAGTTATATCAGTGACATGAACAGTAAGCAATTTGTCTTTTTTTTTTCAGGGCTTGGGGGAGGGTATGTTGCAAACAAATGGAAAATTTAATGTAAGAAAGAAAAAGCTGCATGTGAGAAAACATTTTTAAAGGGAGTGTCAGTTGTGAAAATAATGTTTGAAGAACTACTATTAAATGTGAATTTAATTTCCATTTAAAGGTATTTGCATAGCACAGATTTTTTTTTTAATTTAACAAAATGAAACAATGTCTACCCTTTCTGAGCAAAGATATATAAATCACTAATTTCAAGAGGGAAGCTGTATAAATTTTATTTCTTATTTTCTGTCCCATCAGCTTAGCATTTGTGAGTCAGCATTTTACAATAAAATCTAGATGTCTTACAAATAGGATATAAGTAACAATAAATAAATAATTTCCAAATTGTCGCTGGAAAGTTCTGGAGGTTGGCAAAGGACGAGTTTTTCTTTAATATCTTTCTTTTTTTTTAAGTTCTCAGGTAGCGATGAGGACATGCTGTTTCATGAGAGCTGAGAAAAATGTCGTTGTACACTGTAGGCATTTCTGCTGGCTTTCCTTCATCTCCTGCGGGCGCCCCTCCTCCATTTTGTTTTCTTTTTTCACAAGTTTTCTGGTTGTGCTCTCTCTTGACCTCACTGTGTGAGCTCGTAGCCACACAGGACACTGGCAAGATCAGAAAATACTACTGCTGGATTACGAGTGCACAAGTCAGGAAAGAGTCTGCAAAGGCAGCAGAAGGAAAGTGGAGGTCTGCAGATTTTTTCTGCAAAATAATGCAGTACTCTTAAAGCAGGGCTTGAGTTTTGTACAGATTGTTTGACATTTAATTTTGAAAGATAGCACAGCTATTTGTGAAAAATCCCTAAATAGATTTCGTTAAGATCTTTTTTTCTCTTGTGATTTGTTATTACAATTCAGAAAAAATAAGACTAGAGAAATAAGAATAAGCACTTTCAGTCTAAAAAGACAAGCAAGAACCAAATAGAAGGATTATTTTCTTTGTGGTTTTTTTTGCATTTCAAGCAAGTTTTCCCAAGATAAGCCTTTGAAAACCATGTGACACAATTTAAATATTAATTTGTCCTTGAAAATTAATGCCTTTTATTTATTCCTAAGAAATTACGTTTCTGATGTGTGTATAAATATACTTTTTTATTCAGAAGTGGATCTTAACTTTGTGTTTTGTAATAATGATATTTTAGAACCTTATATTAATATATTTAACCTATTTCTTGGCATTAGTCTTCTAGGTTCCATGTTCTGTAGAATAGTGTATTCAAATACAGAATGTTAAGCAGAAGGTACTTGTACTTCCGTGATAAAATATGCTTATTCCTGCCTAGTGAGTACATGATGAAACTCTTCAAAAGTGTTTTAGAAAGTGCTTCTTGAGACAAGTATAAGAAACTTCCATTCCACTTGTCCTTATGTCTCTAAAGTCATATCCATCTTTAGTTTGATTTTGATCTTCCCTTTGATAGGATTTTAACACTACCATTTGTTAACCTTGTCATGCACCTGAACACCAGGGAATGTCTTCTGTAGTTGGTATTTCATTTCCATGTTTATCAGTCATGGTTCTCCACATGAGGAGAGAGTACAATGAGGAGAGGCATTCGCAAGTTTTGTGAATTAGATACAGTATCTGATAAAAGAATCTCCTTAATACCATGTTCAGTGGCTTCAGGCAAGCCTTTTAAGAGAAAATACATGTTGCATTACTTTATTTTGCTGGACCTATAGGTCTGATTTTTACATGTCTGACTATGGATTCAGTTTCTTGGCAACTGATTGTTGGCTGTATTAAAAAGTAGTGCAGAGATTTCTCTCAGGATCCAGAGATGGGCGAGAAGCTCTGCTGGGCTTTACTCACAGATACCGGGATGTGGGTTCTTGCTTAAATTAAGGCATGGGCCAGCTATACGTAATTTCTGCAAACACCTGCCTGACCAGTAACAGAAACTCTCCAGTTAACAAACCAGTATTGCTCACTCTCTGGGCTTTAAGACTACATCTGGTGATAAATAACCCTGGGTCAGGAGCAGGCTGAGGCAGTGGAGTGTGATCCTCCATCATGCAAGAGGTTGCATGTTGTTCTCTATGTTGGTTTTTTCCCCTCCCCACAGCCACTGCTACTGCATTTGGCACACAGAGGAGGGCATTGCTCCCACCAGCAGTCAGAGCAGAGCCACCCTGTCTTTTGGGTATGGAGCAGAAGCGGAGAAGGAAAGAATGTTGCCAGATGAATGTTAAATTATGCTGTGCCACCTTGCTTCAGAGCCAGGGAATGATGCTGAAGCTGTTAATTGGAAGCATGTATGTAGCCTGTGACCGCAGAGACTTGAAATGGGTGCACATGTGTCTGCCAGCAGATGCAGTCAGGAGCCAATGAATCACCATGTTTATGGTAATGGTAAAATCTTTGTAACTCACAGAGGTTTGTTGATTGGTTAAAAATTATTTATTACTGTTAATGTTCTCCTTACCTTTAAGTTTAATAATAACAGATTGCAAAGATGGGTATTTTTGTTCCCTTTCCGAAAGGACTAGAACATAGTAAAGTTTAGAACATGAGAGGCACTACAGTGGGTAGGTAAACCCACACAGGGGTTCGTCTGTACCTGGCTAAAGGCAGTTGTGCAATAGGTCTCCTCTGTGCTGGTGGGATAGAGGCATTGGACAGCTGTGTGGCGCCTTGAAGTGCAGGTGAAGGTGTCCTGAGCTGTGTCCTGTTTCATGTGATTGAGCAAAGCACTTGTGCCATGTGGGAGGTAACAGCAATTTGCTCAGCACACGTGCAAATGCCATGTGTGGATGCACTGACTCATGTTAATGTAATTACCTCACTGTAATTGAGTTAAGTACAATTGATTTAGCGGTAGTGAAGATGAGCCCACAGTTACAGTCTAAAATATGAGTACGTTTGATTGTCAGGTTTACTGTTTCTTGCAGGAGGCTGAAATTTTTCTTCATAAAATGGTGCATAAAGAATGTGCTTAACTTTAGCCCCATCCACAGTCTGAGTGGAACTGAGGATGGTAGTTTTTGTTTTCTTGCATGTATTTTCCAAATACTGTGTGAGCTATCAATAATACACTTTTTGCAGAGCAGGAGGAATCGGTATGGTGTGCTCAGCACCATTTTATCTATCAGCTGCTCTGTAGGCTGAATTCTGGTACTGACGTAGAACTGTCTTTTCTTGTCACTTAATTGCTCTTTGGGGGATCTCATGGCAATAATTTTTAAAGCCCTGTGGTTCACTGCTCCACAAACTTGATCTTTTTTCAGAAATGTTTTTCATTCCTGCTTTATACTAGTTCCTAGCTGCTAAGAAGCTCAACTATTTACTCAGACTTAATCCAACAGTACTTGCCATCTCTAATTCAGTATGTTAGCACTTAGTAATCCATGATTTTAGAGGCAATAGAAGTGTGAAGATGACATGAGAAAGGGGTTGAAAAAAATTAGTGTCTTGATTGGCTCATCAGTTACTAAGCTTACCAGATCTTAATTGTATAGATTGGAGTTGGGGCCCTCCCCGCTTGCCATGTGGTCCTGGGACAGGGGCTCTGGGGGGAGGCACGGGGTTTCCCTGCCCCTGGTCAGCCTCGTTCCCCATTAGTTGTTTTGTGTTCCCCTGCGCGGGCAGAAGGACCCTTGGTCCGGTGACTGGAACAGTTCCTCGGCAGAGCTCCGGCCATGCAGCTGGAGAAATAAACATCTCTGAAACATCTATCAAGAATCGGTCCATAGATATTCTTTCCACAGGCCTCGTTGATTGATCCGCGTGTTGCAGTTTCCCCACGGTAACAGATTGGATATATTATGTTAATACAAACAAATTTACTTCCCAGTGAAGTGCAAAGTAAACTTTGAATTTTTTGTTTTAGAGGTCTTTGAAATTCTTGATAGAAAGGTTTTGTGACAAATTCCAAACTTTCCTTGAAGAGTTCATCTGTGTCCCTCTGAGTTCTGACCGCAGCATGTGAATACCTAAATAAAACATTCCACTAAGAAAAAATATTTTGAAATTGCTTTCAATTACTAAACTTTATTTATCTTTTAAAGCTAAATTTAAGTGATACTTTTAGGGTCTGATTTGACATAGTTTAGCACATTCAGATTTGCTGCATCAGAAGGAGCAGTCTTACCTTCTTTGCTCTTTCTGTGCTGGCCCAGGCTCCAGCAGCATCAAGCAGTTCAGCAAGCTAAACTTGTTCTAAAACCAAAATTTTTAATTAAATTTGTGTGGACATTGCTACCTAAATTAGTGATGACTCAGATGAATGCCAAACCTGGTACACCGGGTAAAGGAAAAGAATCTTCATCTCCAGCAGGGAAGACCAGAAGGGAGTTTCTCCCTTTTCCTGACAAGGCCATTGTTTAAATTAAAAATTAGGTTAATGAGTTTATATCGTTTTAGTTGTGTTGTCATTTCAGAAATACTCAGTTTCTGAAAACAGGATATTCTGATAATAGGATACTCCGTATATATCTACATATAGGTATCCATATCCCTGTCTTTGTCTACCCATACTGATGGAATTTCTTAAGATATTGTAGATTCAGGCTGCTTTTTAAAGAGCCAGCTATTTTTATTTTTTGAACAGTTCATTTGCAGTGGCTTGGTTGGTTTGTTTTAAGAACTGAAATGTCATATTTGGCCAAAAAACTTGCCTGGATAGCTTCTTATATTAACTGTAATGGAGCAGAAAAATATCAGGGACAAACCCACAATATTCCATACAGTTGTGATTACAGGTTGTTACAGCATAAAATACAGTTAGTATATCTTATAAATCTAAGCACATTACTAAGCATGTTACCATTTCTTTATTAGAAATTCCAGTTAAGCCCTGAAGTTAAAGCATGTTAAGGAAGCTAAAAATAGTCTTGGTGTTTAGATGATTGAGTCAGAAGGTTTTCAAGACTTGGGAGTAGGCTGTATCAGAAATGATGCAGTGCTACTATTTGAGGTAGAAAAACACAAAACAGGTGCAGCAAATGTTTATATATATATATCAGGTCATTAATAAAACATTCTGGTGGGTGAGAGTTCTTCAGATTTCAGAAAAACACCATTGGTGGCTATCTATCTAGTAGTGACAGTTTACACTCTGAGATTTGATGCGTGAAGCTCCTGTTGGCTCCTCTGAGTTTTATCCTGGTTTGAAGCATGGAGCCATTCTGACCAGCCAAAAAAGATACCTTTTTCTATGAATAAGGGCTTGGATGGTTGCTCAAACATGACCAGCTGTAATTGAGACCAAGCCCTGTGTGAATCTTTGTATAAACAAAGCCTTACTGGGGCAGGAAGGCAGAAAACCAAAGGCACCAGTGCAAGGAAAGAGACTCGGTGTGTTGGAATGAACTTGTGGCATTCAAAGTGCAAGCAATCCAGACCTTCAGCAGGCAAGCTCTGGGCTCTGTATTTACAGAAACTTTTAGCAATACTCAAAAGCCTGTCCCCTCAGCAAAATTTTTACTCCCTGAACAGGGAAGCATCATGTGTTAGCAAACACTGAGGCAGGTTGCATTGGTAACCTGGCCAGCCTCTCCCAGGCTGAATCCATGACCCAGCTGCTTCCTGGCCCTGAGTCATCCTGTCTCTTGTAAAAGGATCCCGTGATGTTCCTGCTCAGCAAGTGCAACTGGGCTCACAACTGCCATTTTTTTCCCCTTAAGAGCAGTGGTGTGTTAATCAGTGACCAGAAATGACCTTAAAACAGAAGTATAGTTTTTATAGAACTAAAAGCAACAGAGGGAAAAGCATCTTAAAATCCACAAGCCAGAGAGCATGTGACTGATGGGCAGTGCTATGTAATTTCCTGGGCTAAGTAACACCCATTTTCTCTAGATGGCTGTGATGAAGTCTCTTTGGCCTGTCCACCTCTCTAGTTTCTGAGCAGTGACCCTGCCCTTTCCTTTGAGAATGACCTTTTTCATTCTCCACTGTTAATTTTTACTTTTTCCAACTAGAAGATCCATGTTACTTTATCCTGGATCCTAGAATTTGTCCCAGTCTCTGTCACTGCCCTGGCCATGTGCTTACTTGACTGATCGTATATAGCCAGTTCTGTGTCCTTTTTCCAGACAACAAATGGCTTTGCTCCTGGTTTTGATTTTATATGTGATAAGCCCTCATTCTCTATCATATCAGGTAATGAAAAATGGATTGGATAAGAGCGTTATTTCCCAGGAGAGATACCTGTGACTTAATTATCTGTGAGTACATTCACAGTATGTTTTCTTTGACAAGAAAGAAAAGTTTTTAGATGCCCATTTTTCTTCTGTGCCCTTTGTAAGACAGGACAGCAAGATTTTTAGGTTTTGAAAGCTGCATCGATGGGAAAGCAGTCAATCCCCATTTTTACTCTCTAAGAAAGCTTCTCATTCACATTAGGTTATGTCATTTGAGAAAAAAATATGAGGTCTTGAAGCCATGCTGTGGTATCACTTCAATGATTTTTACTTCTTTAGCTCTCTGCTAAATGAACAGCTGAGTTGAAAATACAAACATTTTACTGATATGAGACTAATTCTTGCATCTTCAGGTATTCCTAGTTTTAGTTGCTTACAGGAGGGAAACCAGGGGTCTTCAGTCTGTGGAAATCATGTATCTTCCAGCTCTGCATCTGTTGTCTCTTCTCTATGTATTTAAATGTCCTAACTGTCAGGAGCTGTCCCCTCTCTCACTTTTAAGTTTCCCATGTTTGTTGTTAGCTTCAGGGGCTTATTCCTCTGGAAACACTTGAGTGTGATTAATCAAGTTAATATGTATTAACTTCAAAAAAAAACTAACAATCAAGGCTTTAATTTTTTGCAGTCTTGACTTCGTATTTTCTTGTAAATATCTGTTTTCAATTTCTTGTCTTAAAAATATCTTGCCTATCTATATAACAGACGTTTATGCACCTGGCTACTCTGAAAAATATTCCCATGTTTACAGAACAAAGCCAGCCATAAGAAATCCCACATGCGATATGAACTGCAGAAACCTGACAGGTGACTAATCATGAACATAATCTTATGATTTCCTTGCTTTCTTAAAATAACTTTTCACACAGCTAAGTGGTCTGGGATGTGCAAAAGTACCATGTAGCTATAAAGAAAAAAAGCTGTTTTGCTAATTTGTCCTTAAGATCTATTGAATTGAATTGTTCAGGAAAGTGAGATAAATTATGTCAGACTAGTCTCAAAATTAGTCATTATCCTAAGTTTTGTGTTGTTTTGTTTGGTTGGTTTAGTTTTCTTCTCCCATGTCTCTGTCCATGAGCACACTTTGCTCATCATCAGAGTGTTTACCAAGCCTACTCACTCCTGTAGCCCATGATACTTGCTGTTCTTGGGAGAGGTGGTTGTTTTGTCTGTGGTTATTTCTCTGTGCTAGTTTTTCTCCAGGGTGTGGAAATGTATTCTGAGTACACTTCACGCCCATGGTGTCCAGTCTCCTGATGAGCTGTCCTGTGTCACAGTGCCTGTGGGTATGTCGCTGCACAGCCTGCCAGCTCTTCATGCAGTACTTCATGCAGTACCTCATATCCACTCTTGGATAATCATTGTGTTCTCTGACACTGAAGAGGTAGTACAAAGCTTTGACATCTTCTTCCTGCTGTGTAAGGTGGTTGTCAGCTTCTGGAATTAATGCACTACTTCTTTGTGGATAAAGACATTAGTAGTGTATTTGTTTAGCCTTTAAAGCACCCAAAAAGCATATTTATTGGGTTAAATTTGTCAGCATTGTGAACAGAATTGCAAGAGCTCTGCTACAGAACATTTTCTTAGACTATGCCTCTCTAATTAGACATATTTATTGCTTTATCCAAAATTGCTGAAACATTTTTCCAGAGGAGATCTTAGCATCACATTGATACCTTCATTGTCTTTGATCAGTGACATTTTTAACTGCTTATCTATTTATGCCTTTTGTGCTATATCTGTTCTGTAAGAGAAAATGAGACTCTCCGTTGTTCACATTCCCATGTGGCCAAGGCAGGCAGGTCTGCTCGCCAGCTTATCCCTGTGTACCCCCTGTACAACCCCATGGCTCTTGGGCCTCCTCTTGTACCTCAGGAGAGGAACCTACAGTCAGAGTCTGTATTTCCTCCCTCTTATTTGCATGGAGCCTGGATGACCCAAGAACTGTTAGATCCTGATCATCCACGTTCTCATCTGTAGCAGCTTTGAGTCCCCACCTGAAGGTGGGGATAGTTTTTTGACTGAGTGTGCAAAATCTGGCTAGGATTAAAAAGTGTGTTCTCCAGCTATCCACACCTGGTGGAAATAGAGCACAGCTATTTCACATAACAATTTCATCTAACATCTTCTACCAAAGCCTGAGTCATCCCCACACATAGGTGACTGTTCCTCATTTGCTTCCCTGAATCTTCACAGCTATTTATAGCTATAACCGAGAGTCAAAGACTGCACAAATGGATGTTGGCCCATGCTCAGGTGAATCTATTGATGACCATTAGAGTTAATTTAACCAGAGCTTGAGCAATGGCTCAGAAGTCTTCCTTCTCCTGTAGCTTTCTTCTTGATCCTGCTTGCTTCCTCTCTCAATGGGTACCTCTGTGGGAGCTGCTGCTGCAAGAACTGCTGGGCACATGCGTCCAGTGTAGGTACTGCCTGGATTTAAAAAACCCTTTGTGGTTAAATACTGCAACATACCTGTTCTGCCATAGCACAGTATGTACAAGAGACATGTGCAGAACTCAAGTTACTGACAAGTCATGTTTTCTGCCAGCAGGAGCTTTGTAGCTAACCTTTATTATACTTTGTAATGGCCACTTTGCGTGGCCTGGTGTTTAATTTGGGTGCTGTTTGATTTATCAATTTGATGAAGCTAGGCTATGGAGTTGGCTTTAAATTACATGTGTGTTTTCACATGCTCATACACATGTATATGAGCTGTGATGAGGGAATACTGGGTTTGTACAGTCAAGGAGGAACACATAGATGATGCTGAAGCCACACACCTGACAACTCTGTTTCATTTCTCTCACTTTAGTTTATACTCACTTGATTTTTATGATCACCTACTACTTGCCCCCTTCCATTCCATAATGTGTTGTCCTTTCAGCTGCAAATGGCTGCATCTTACATAGCAGCCAGAAAATAAATGTTGTGAGGATGGTCATATGTCACTGAAAGGAGTCTAGAAAAAGAAATAGTACACAGAATTTATTGTTTCCCACAACTCAGCTGGGTTTCTTGCATTATAGTTACTATATGATGTAGCTCTGATTTTAGCCTTCAGAGCTTTTTCTTTCAAACAGTCCAATAAAAATGAATCCTGGAGTTTGTTTACTTCTGGTATTAAAAGCAAACAGCTCGAGGAGCAGGCCACTTTTATTGGACCTGTAAAGGAGTAATATAGATGGCAGAGATTTCAGGCTGTGTTTTGTTTATTATGGATTTCAGGTTTTTGGGGGTGCTGAGCTGTTGGTGTGGGTAGGGAAGGGGAGGGCTGGAAACTTACACTGGTGTTATGGATGTCTGTGAGAACAGACCATTACATTAATGTAGCAAAAAGACTGAATGGAAACATCAATATGTTGCAGTGAAAAATTTTATATAGTTCTCGTTTTTTCTCCCATATGAGGTGTAATGTTACGAGGAAGAAAAGTCTTCAGCCAGAACTAGGAGGAATAATAGAATTATGACTGATTTAATCTTATTACAGATGGGTACAATAGAAATAAACTTCTTGGAAATTAAGAAAATGTAACTATTGCAAAGCCTGGTCTTGTGATCCCTTGGCCTGGAAAGGGTACCTGGAAGAGAATATACTCATTGTTTGTGCTCCTTTTGTCAGCCAGGCTCTGTGTCCCTGACAGGGAGGGGAAACCTGAGTGTACCATACATGCCACCAGTGCCCTGTGAAACAGCAGGCTTCTGGTATTGAAAGAAGGACAGATATTGGAAGGATGTTACTAGGTGAGGCAAATAAACCATAAATGTGTGTTTGGAAGGATTTCTCCCATGGATTGTTTGCCTTACAACTGCATCAGAACTAGTCATCTGCCTGGGTTTCATAATGAGATGTGTCTGGCGTGTCTGAGGTGTAATCAACCCACAAAGCAAACACATTCAGAATTAGCAGGCTGATACTTCTGGGTCTGCTCTCCTCCATGAGTGTTGATGGGAGCTGTGTCAGCACATTGCAAGAGGAAGGACTTGTCCTTAAGGAACCCATTTGTGTCTTCCTGCTGCAGCTGGTCTGACCTTCTTTCAGGAGGCCTCAGAAAACATTTACATTCTTTGCCAGAGCATGCTAAAATTAGGACATAAAAATGACAGATTCAATAATGGAGTCTTAAATAATATTTAAGTAGTCTTGTACTTTCTGCAATATGAGCTAAAGGCAACGTTACTGTGATTTGATGGATGCAGCTGTATGCTTGATGTTCCAATTTCACAATTACTTCCTACCTAAATGAGCATAATCATAACCACAGTAATAAAACAGTATTTTAAAAGCAAAGTTTTTCAAGCATTTCTTAGTACCTCTCCAATACCTATGCTAACATTAAACAATTTATCTTTTATAATTAAAATCCTTAGTACTCTTCCATAAAAATCACTTTAATCTGCCTTCCATTTGCTTGAGAATGGTTTTGACTTAAATGCTGTTTTCTCATTTTTATCACTGTAAATTCAGAAGTTTCGTTGAAATACAGGTTGTGTCTTCTGTAACAGAATATAGGTTTGATAACAGAAGTAGCTCCAAACCAACAATTTCTGTCAGTTTTAAAAATGCAGCTGTTTATGAAATTAGTTCATGGTAAAATTAAAACTTGAATATTCTCCCAAATACTAAGTTAAAGGTGCTGCTAAGGTCAAGTCACTTTTTGAATCCTCAGTGCTATCTCCTCCCCCTGCTGTGTATTTCTAAAAAATAGTTTAATTTGAAGTCACCCACTCATTTCCTGTTATGTCCAGCTAGACATTTATTACTAGTTTCACTGCTATCTAGTACCTTGACTGTCATGTATTTGGATCATCTGCCACTCTCTTGCCTCAAAAAAAAAAAAAGCGATTAAGGTTTGAAGTATAAAATAACCTTGTGCTCATTCTTCATCCAAACCAAATGTGTTCTTTTGTTCAGATATCTGCATACCTAATAGATGCTTGTAATTCTGATAAAATTGTATCAAATAAAAATATAACTGCCTATAAGTTGGTAGAACTGATGTCATGCTAGATTATCTAGTTCTAAAAAAAAAAAAAATGAGTAAATGTGTATAATCTGCTGTACAAGAATAGCTAAGGAAGCCATAATTAAGGAATCATAAAAGTACTAGAGACCTTGAATCATAAGTTAGGAATTGTTAATATAGTATAAATGTTGCTGTTAATTTTGCTTTTATTGTAAAGGGAAAAGGGTTTTCATTTTACAGTACAGATAATGTTGTGGAAAGAACTAACCATCCCCAATAAAATTTCAGCCTATTTATTACTTGTTTTATAAGCAACACCATTTGAACCCCCACCAATTTTGTCAGATATTCCTGTTTTATTCTTGTGTGTGTGGCGGCTTTGATTTTAGTAAACAAATACTCTAACCAGTATTTTGTGTTTTGCTTGTATATCGGCATATTAAGTAAATGGAATTAAAAAACAGATTGTAAATATGGGTTCTGACCCTCCAAATGATTTAGCAGCATTGATGTGTTGCCTGTGGATGGCTTCTTTTGTCACTTGTGTAGAACCTTGCACAGTGCAACGTGAGTCCTTGATGGGAAGCAAGGACACCTGTACCATAAAAGTAAAAACTGTATTTGCCCAAAAGCTGGTGAATAGTTTGAGAGAGGTGTCTGTTTACAAGATAATGGATTTTTATCTTGGAATTGCTTAGGGCATGGTTACTCTCAGTTTGCTAAAATACCATGCATGTTCACTTACTCCCTCGCTCCCTGGCTCACAGGAGCTTTCAAGCAGACATTTTTCTCTGAAGAATTAGAAGAGGTCATTGAAGCACGGAGGGGCTTTGCACTAAAGGAGCTGATGGTAGTTTTCAGAAAGCATTCTCTGCACCATGACCTCGGGTTTCTGAGGTGAAGTTGCACTCATGGTGCTGTTCTGGGCTGGCAGGCTCCAGTTCTCAGCCCAGGGCCTGGAGAGGGTGGAAGTGATATGAGGACAGTTTTTCAGACTCCAGCCCATAGGTAGCTGGAGAGGATGAGAAAAAAGGAGATAGGGGCAGGGGTGGACTGCCAGCATGGCCCAAGTCATGACTGGCCTGTAAACCTTCTTTCTGTTCCCAGTACTTGACTGGGAAGAGGGCGGAGTTGGCCTGTCTGGGGCTTTGAGAACCTGTAGATTCTGTAACTATTGGCCACTTCTTTTTCACAGCTTGCTTTTAGCTTCAGTCGTCAGCCAGGCCATTGCGCTAGCCCATACCTTGAAAGGTACCAACCCATGTCTTTTGGCATTACCCAGCCCTTCCACCACCTTGTCCCTGGCCTGTTGAGAAAGTCCACTTGCTAAGTTCCATCAGGATCCAACAACCATCCTCTCTCTTACCTCCATCCTTCCCACCCCAGAGTCCTACCTCAACTTACAGCTCACAAGTAAGATTCTTTTTGCCCTGGTTATGTATTAGCCTGTATCTACCAACACAACCCTGCTACCCTCACCCTAACCTTCTGTTCGCCTTTTGGACTGCAGAGTTGTTGGTGCCTATCTGATACACTACTCTTCAGGAAGAAAGAGGCAGGTCGGGATAATCGAGATATGTTTTGCCATGACAATAGGGCAAGATGAACAGGTTCAGGACTCCATATGCATGCTGATTTGCTGAATCATTTGTGTAAAATCTAGGGTGTTTTTAGTGTCAGCCTGTGGCTCCTGTAGCTGCCCACAGTGTTAGCCATTCTTCTGTTTACCAGTGAAATGTGAACCGCTTTGTTTTCTCATGTGAGAGGTTACAGAAAGGTGGATGAACTGCTTTCTCAGATTTTTCCTGGTACTGTTTTTCAGCTGGTATACAATTTAAAAGTTAAGAACAGCTTCCTCAGAGATGGATATTAAGGGTCTATAGTAAGAAAAGATTACTCTCAGGCCACTTTTATGCAGAGGAAGGGAAAGGTGCATGTGCAGAGAGGCATCCTGCTACATCTGAATTAGTAGATCACAATCTGGGTCTAATTTATTTTTAATTCTATGCAGTGTCTTGGGATGGTGGGAGGTGTTGAGGGACGTAGATAAGAAACCTTTATATAGATTAAACATCTCTTGACACAGGGGATTGTCATTCTTGTGCATGGGGGTGTATAGAGAAGCACAGAAATGAAACTCACAGACATCATAGGGCAGGCATGGAAAATAGAGGTGCTGCAGTTGTTTCTGAAAACGTGGTTAACGACACCAGAAAGGTGTAATGTATCTGGAGGAAACTGTGGTTTAGGTGACATAACTCTACCACTGACTCTGTGCTTTCTACCAGCGTAGATTTTCAGTACTCGAAAAATGCAGCAGACTGTACATTGCGCCTTCCTGTGCTTTTGATTTCCAGCTCTGTGGAATGATGTACATTGAGGTTGGCTAATTTTTAGATCTGCTAGAAGAGAACTGTGTTTCAGTATATTCAGCACACTTTTTTAAATGAATCAAGCATAGCCATGCTGTGTTCTGTCCTCATCATTAAACTTAGAGGAGAGATGCCTGACAGGAGACAGCTTAGCCAAATCCATCTTGCAGATTTCACTGTATTTGTATCCTTTCTGAAGAAATGGATGAACTGGACTTGTTGGTATTCATGGCTTTTCTGGTGGCCCACTCTTTTTCTTCTTTCTTTTTCTTTTTCTCCCAGAAGGGAAATAGATGAGCTGCAGGAATGGGTTGTTTTGATCTCTGCCTTGGAAGTTTGTATTTTTAACAGAGAAGAGGTTTGAAAAATACTATGCCTAGGTGAACACTACAAAAGTATGCAGCTCATGAATTTTTCAGTTTGTTGCACATTGTCAGGGGAAGAGGTACACCAAACAGTCATGATGGTTTTCTTTCCTCTTGGGAAGTTTTCCACTTGGAAGCATCACTAAAATGGATTGAATACCAGGATGCCTTGGAGAGTCTGGTCAGCTGGACATCAAGGGGAGAAAAGGCGGGGAGAGAAAGAGCCTTATCCTAATGAAAATAGAAAGAGAGTAATCTGCCGTGTTTATTGATTGCATAAAAGGTCATATTTGTTTGTTCCTAATCTTTGCAGAAAGAGCCTTCCGGTTTCTGCAAAACTGTGTTACAGCAGATGAGTGTTTGGAACAGAGAATGAGGTGGTTTCAGTTGCATGAAGTGACTGCACTTGCCTGAGGGTGCAATAGCTCAGCGGTGAGTGAAGGAAGGAAAGGGCCCCCATCCTGGGGGATCTGTGGGGCTCCCAAAGGCAGTGCGGTCAGCTGGCAGCAAGGGAACACTTGTGGGGAGGGAGCTTGGAGGTATTGGACCATTGGGAGACCATCAAGAGAAGAAGATGCTTCTCAGTGGGGGAGCTTCTGAGGGTCTGGGATTAATAGTGTGAGATTAAACTGTCTGGGACTAATAGTGTGGTTTCAGGAGATCAGTGAGGCAATGTAAGTGTTGGCAAGGTGCTGCACAGGACAGCCTTATCTGCCATGGCTGCACATTTGCAAGGCTTTTTTTGAGGTGTGCTGGTGAGTTTTTTGACTGCATAGAACTGATTCAGGGAGCAGAAACTGCAGAAATCTGGCATTGCCAAGAAGAGCTAAAGGGTTTTCTTCCTGAGTCAGTACGAGGCTTTGGTGGGAAAAGAGGAACTGCCCTTTTGAAACTGACTGAAGTGAGTCAATTCTCTCTTGTGCCTAGTGTGACTGATGAGAAAATACTTAAACTAAGAAATGAGAGAAAAGATTGGTTTGATTTTCGTACCTGGTATTAAAGCACAGAACAAGGAACATTGGGTAAAGGAGAATTGCATATGCAGTAACATAAATGGTCTATGCAAAGGAGAAAAGGGTGAAAACTACTAGCAGAACACTAGTTGTGTAGGTGCTACACTAACAAAAAATACACTTACTATAGCAAGAAAAGAGGATTAGGTCAGGGAGGAAAAGCAAAAGATATGTTTATTATCCAGGCTCTTTTTATTAGTATGCAAAATTAGAACAGCCACTGCTGAATATGTAACCAGATACAGAGACAGCAAAAACATGGTCAAATAGCATTCATTGACTGAACACAAATACTTAAAATTATGCAGAAAATTAGTAAGGTGTTGTCAAAGAAGTTGGCACCTTGTAAAGGAATAAAGAGTAGCATGGACACAGTAGAATCTATTTGGCCAAAGTCACTTTGGGAAGGAATTATGGGAGACCTGTTGTAGATCTCTAGCTTAGATTTATATACAGGCAGTGTGTGTAATACTATGATGTAATGATGTGTTACCAGCAATAGTTTTCTTACCAAAAGAGTAATTTGGAATAGAAGTTGTGTTATTTTGGGCTTGAAAGGAATTGCTTACCCTACAGAAAACATGATTGTTCAAAAAATGAAGATAAAATATGAACTGTGTTTACTTGGTTTAAGTGGGATGACAAAAAGTTGGTAACAATTTCTTAAAGATGAATATGTGTTAAATTAAGAGAACTGGTTAGTGAACATAGGTGAGCTGAAGTACAGAGACTTAAATACAGAAAAGGTTCAACTTGAATCCCAAGTAAAGGAAAATTGTGGCAAATTAGGTAATCCTTCTAGCAGAGAACCTCTTCCTGGGAGGGATATTGGTTGAGAAAAGATAATGCAAAAAAAGGAATAGATTATCAAAGGAGGTAACTTCTTGGAAGTTGTGACGGAACAAGAACTGAAAGTATTAAGCTGAATTAGAATTCATTTAAACTTCTTAAAAGTTAAAGCAATTAATAAAAGTTTCTTTAGATACATAAATTGAAAAAGAAGAAATCGTTCTGTTGTATAGGGAGGGTGGTTTTGAATTAGAGAGAGCCTTTTGTTCAAAAGTTAAATAAATACCTTTGAACACTTCTCAGTAAGAAAAATAACAGTGTGGGGACAGCGACAGGATGATGAATGGAAACAAGGTTATGAACATGACTATGGTCATGGTGGAAATTCAAGACAGAAACAAACTCCAGTAAATAAAGGTGTGAAATTGCAGTGTACCAGCTGCATTGTGGTTACTGCCTGCGTACCGGTTCTTTTCCTACTGTAAAGTTACTTGCAGTAGCTCACCCTTTCTCATAAATGTTTTATACATGTAGTGTACATGGCTCTTCCTTGTCTAAGAGCTGAAGTGCAAATGTTTCAGAAACAGTGTTTTGTAGCTTTATTTTTAAAGCTACTTTGTGTTATGTTGAGCTTTAAAAAAAATCCATAATGCTGTAGCTTTTTTTTTTTTTTTACATAAAATATTAAGGAACACATTCTCATCTCAAAAGTTGCCGTTTCCACTGTGTATGCCCTGGAGCTCATTGAACTTTTCTGTGAATAGATTTAGCTCACTGGAAAAACAAAAATGTATCTCTGTTTCCTCTTCCTCTTATCCTCCCCCCCGTCTTTTTAAACTGAGTTTGTTTCCTGTCAGATTAGTGAGTTAAATTGGCTTATGGGGAGAGGACCAAAAGAAGTGCCAGATTTGGTGCAAGATAAGCCTCTAGGAGCAGGAACAAGCCCTTGAGGGTCAGCAGGAGCAGTGTTGGGGTGTTTTGTGAGTGCCCAGTCTTCAAATCCTGTGTTAGTGCACGTGTCCCTTGGAGGGGCTGTTGTTCAGGGTAGTGAATTTTTTGTTTGTTTTAGCATTCTGCCTGCAAAAATACATGGTCTTCACAAACCTCCTGTAATGAACTTACGGTCAACAGTAAAAGTCCGTGTAGCAGGACTTGTATCATGCAACTGATACTATTCTGCATAGGTTTTGCCTTAATGCAGGGAAGAGCCCTAGTATGCGTCCAGTGTAAATTGTTTTACTTCTGGGTCCTCTCACTGTGTGCTCTTGCTTTACTTAGAGGTTGCTGGCTCTTGATGGAACTGTATGAGGTTGTTTTGGAGAGATTTTCTTACAATCTTTATTGTGGTTGGGCTTTAGGCTATGCTTTCCTTCATGTCTGGATTTAATTGTAGATAATTTTGGAGGGAAAACAGTTTTCTTACTTTGGGAAACTCAGCATACTGGTGGCGTCTGGTCATTGTACTAAGCAATCAATCAATCACTAGATAAAAAGGGGCAGAAATGAGAGATACAGAAAATAAACAACGTGAGCAGAATGCCACCAAATAACTTTTCCGCCTCGTCCCTCTAAAGGGTTTAATGTCTGCAACAGTGGTTGTTCACAGCCCTGACTAGAAATGGCAAAGTTGTGATGAGGCACTTACTCCCCACACTTATTAAAAGTAATGCACACATATCTGAGGCAATCGGGCCCCCTGTAATGATCCTTAATCCCAAACTTCCTTTCTTTTGTAGAGCCTGGTGAGAGCTGTAAGCACTCGCTGACACTGCCCAGGAATTGGTGTGTTTCTTTGGGGACCATTTTGCTAATACAGTTTATATTTGTTAAGTTTTGATTTTTGTTTTGCAGTAGGAAATGCTTTCCATGAACTTGTGGTCATGGAGTTTTCTGTTCATATCTGTTGTTGCCAATAGTACTATAAGATTGCCAGCATTTTGGACCAAGCCGTTGCTTGTAACAGAGATGTGTGAGATTTTACATAAGAATATCTATTAAAAAAATTAAATTAAAATAAACAAAAACCCACAAAAAACCTACCATAAATGGTCCTGCCAAATTAAAAAGAGTAAATTAATAAAAAGCTCTAGTCTGAAATCACTGGTAAAAATAACAGTTAAAGTCTCTGACAGCTGAAAGAGAGAAACAAGGAAAAGCACGTTGCTTTTAAGTTTTTCTTTGTTGGTTGGCGGTGTGCCCATACACCCCATTCAGGGCTCTGGAAATGGTTCACTGACTTGAAACTCTGGCTTCTTTTAATTGTGTCCATTTTATTTGTTTAAGTAATGTGAGGAAAATATTGAGCTAGGTCTCTCAACATTAAATTATCAACTTTATAGACATTTTTTGTTCAACTCTTTAGACAAATTAAGAGGGATTCAGGTTTTAGATTTGTTTTGCTGGTTTCCAAATGCCATTTTTTCACAATGGCTTTGAATTGTTGCTGCACCCTCGGAGAATCTCGCCATGAGCTATATACATTTGCACAGTAAGTCAGCACCAAATCCATCTCTAACATTGAAAAGCTGTTGAGGTCTATTCAAGGGAAGAACTGTGCAAGTCACTTGAAGTGGGGTTTTTTTCAACATTTTTTGTTGTTAAAAGTGCTCAAAAAAACCCACACATGCAAAAAATGTACACTTGCATAACATGTGATTCATGACAGCATGATTGTTGCTTTACTTAGGCTTTTAAATGTGTTTAAAAATCTCTCGTAAATAGAATGTTTTGTTCAGAAATCAAGTTCTGCTGCTAACAGTGAAACGAGAAAAATAAAAACATTCTAGGATACTAATAACACCCCACTTTAACTTACGTTTTAAGCAAGTATTTATTTTGAGGTAAAGTAGAAGACAATGTTATGTGTATCAGATGTTAACCACTTGGCATTTTTTAATAATGGTGGAACTCAGGAAAAAATGCATAACTCTTACTGGGACTTAACTGTATCTTCATTAAGTTGTAATTAAACAAGTAGACAAGCATCCATGCTGTGTTCAGTACTGCAGGAAAATATGGGCTTATGCCTTTGAGGTTCCCTTGTGATTAGCACCCATCTGTGTTGTGCTGATTGTCTTGTTTTGGAACATTCAACTGTGTACTTATTTTGGGACAGAATACACATTGTTCAGTTCTTTCCTTTCAGCAAAATTCCCTGGTGGCCACTGAAGACTGAAGAGGTGTGGATGGACCTAGAAATGGGCTCATGCCGCAGGCAGTATTTATTGTTTAGTTGATGAGTGGTGGTGTCTTCTTCGGGCATATTCTGAACTTGGATGTTTCTTCATTGTGACAAAGATCCCCTTATTGCTATACAGACATTTCAAAGTGGAGGGCTTGTTTGAAATAATCCTGCCTTCCTGGATGGTTTGTTTCATTGGTTTATGTACAATTACTGTCCTCCAGTTGCATTAGTAAGAACACTTGCATATTTATTTTTTCATGCCTTAAATTTTCATTTTTTAAAAAGCCAAGCTAATGGTTCAGGGAACAGATCTTATATATTTCTTCTTTCATGCATCCCACAGCCCTCCCATGCTATTCCCCCCACCTTTTAAATAGTGCTCAACCTCTAGCCTCTAAAATCAGCGATTTGTCTTGTGTTTCACATTGTTACAACATTTGATGGGAGAGCCAAACCTACTAGAACTGCACAACTGGATAAGCAAAACCAGCCTTTGTCCTAACAAGTGGAGCCGTGTTCTTGGTTACTTTTGGCTGCTGGAAAAATTATAAGCACCTGAGCCACTCAGAAGCACCAAGGTAGTGTCTTTTGCTGGGTACACTGAGAACCTGGGGTTTCAGGAAGCTGAGGCATGTATGCTTTCACATGGTTTCATTAAAATAAATATTCCAAATTATTTTATAATTTATAGTTTAGTCTATTAGTGCTGTGAAAAATAGACTTTGCAGTGGCACCCCTCTTCAGAAAAATAGGGAGAAGTTAAGTGACACAGGTCCCCCAAGGTAGCTCTGCTGCAGAACCAGGAACTGGAGCCTGTTCTCCAGTCTCACCAGGTGTGATTCAGCGCTGGGTTAGGATATCAGAATCACAGAAAAGCCTAGGTTGGAGGCTCTTCTTGATTTCATCTGGTTCAACCTCTTGCTGAAAGCAGGGCCTTGGATTAGGTTATTCAGAGCCCTGGTAAGATGAATCTTAACTATTTCTGGCAAAGGGAACTATTACTTTGGGCTTCTCTGTTTAATTCTTTTTATAGTGAGCAATTTCTCCTTGTAGCTGAAACTAGCGTGCTCTGTAGCAGCTCAGGGGGAACTGCTCTTGCTTTTGGTCCTGTTCTCTGTGTGTCCTTGTGAAGAGACCAGCTGCCCCTTTGTGTGCTATGAACTGTGTAGGTGTCAGTTCTTGTGCTCTGTTAAAACGGTGTCTTGGTGCTGCAGACCTCCCGTAAATGGTTACAGGGAGCCCGTGTCAGGGATTGCCATCTGATTTGTACATGTTCCTGGTTGCACTTGTTGGGTAACAGATGCAGTCTAGAGTCATGTGTCACTTGGACACTGGACTTGACACTGGACTGATTTGGGATGGCACCTGCAGTGAAGATTTCCTTCTTGACTCCATGGTTCAGCCGAGTGAATGCTAGAGAATGGATTAAGAATCAGTCAGGATACATTTTTTTCTCTTTCCTCTGAGGAATTCATGAGCAAAGGAAGAAAATATGTGTTATAACTCTCCTGAAAAAACTCTTAAATCTGTGTAAGTTGAGGAATTTTATCACATTCTCTGTGATTCCAGCTGATCTAAATTATGTACTGTGTAACTTCTAAAATAAAAGTGTACTACAACTACTTTATCTCCACCGCCCCCAAAAGCCTCCCTATCACTTAACTCAATGATCATTTTATTTAAGAGTTTGATTAATCAGATTTGTCCTGAAATGCAGACTTACAATTGTACATAATTTGTTTGGGATCGTGATGAAAATTTTCATTGTATCAGAATTAGTGGTAAGCTTCTGTTGACTTCAGCTTGTCCAAGATTTTGCTACTGCAGTGTAATGTTAAAATATTTATCAGTATTTATTTTGCTTGCCCTGATGATGAAAGTTTCCTTTTCTGTGAATGAAAATAGAAACCCATACATAAATCATGCTAGGTAGATAAGATTTTTGGTGTAGTGAAGAGAAATTCAGCAGCTCACTAGGGATATTTGAATTGCCCATGTCAGCGGACTTCGTTCAGAGTGCCTTCCTCATGCCTCTCGTGCTTGCTGTGTCTTTGATTCATTTTCAGAGCAGCAGACGCATATCTCAGATATAAAGAATGCAAATTATTGAAACTTTGATCATAAATTAATTCGCTCTGAAGTGAACATTTGCTCTCTTTCCAGACCTTTTCACTTCCTGAGACCTGTTAGGAATTCTTAAGGGTTTTAAGAATGGCAGCATTTCTTCTGCTTCATCTATAGCATTCATCATGGAAAAGGAAAACGTTATTTCAGTTTTGCTGATACTGAAAACAGGTTCTTGTTACGTGTTTAGCACTGAATAGGGTATTCAGTGTATCCAGTACTGTAATGTGTACTATCCTCTGCTACAGCTCATGCAGAGGACACTTACTCAACTTGCATGTGTTGTACAGTGGTAGATGGGGTAATTTGTCCTATTGATTATAAATGTAAATACTGTTTTTAAGGCAACGGTAACCAAGAGTATTTTTCCTATTTACAGAGCAAGCTTTTCATGGAAGGATTTAGAAGCCTAAAAGAAGGAGAACCTGTGGAATTTACTTTTAAGAAATCTTCCAAAGGCCTTGAATCAATACGGGTAACAGGCCCTGGTGGGAGCCCCTGTTTAGGAAGTGAAAGACGACCCAAAGGGAAGACAGTACAAAAAAGAAAACCAAAGGGAGATAGGTAATTACCTTACTTTTGCTATTCCCCCGTTTTTTCCTTTGCAAGTTTTTCTTCAAATTATGTTTTCAGCATTTATTTGTTTGTGAAAGGAAACCCTTCTATGGAAATTCGGCTTAGTAATTTAATTAAAGCTGTATCTATACAAGTACATCAGTCAGACACTGATTAGTTTCACTTGAGAAGGTTTTATTAAATTAGAGGGAGCCTGCAAAGGAATATAATATTATTTTGAAGATATTGCTATTAGACTGGAGAGAGAGGTCAGTCTGAATACAGGTGAAATAATGTCATGTTTAGGTGAGAATTGTGCATGCTAAAGAGACTCACGTGCAGTGGGGTTTTAAACTGTGCATCAGTAGTTTTATATAGAAAAAAATGTAGGTGCTGCAGTAAGGGTTGAGATGTATATCATTTGGTTAAGTATATTTTTGCTTAGTGAAGACAGTATAAGGTGTTTCCAAAGGTTTTAATTCCTGGTGCTCTGATTGTATTAATACTTTACAAATTTCAGGTTAATTTTGACTGCTGCACTTCTCTCTGCACATGTGCAGCAGTCTGACTTGAACTGCACTGTTACACTTTACTTTCCACTTCTGGTGGCTTGAAGAAATTCTGAATCTTCTTCACTACAAAGCCACCTGCATCTAGTTCACCAAGGACAGCCTTCCTGCCTGAAAGCTCATCTTTTTATTTAGGTGAATTCACCCTTTTTTCCTCATGCTGTTGCCCAGCCCAGTAGCTATAATGACTGAGGCCAAGTGGAATACATACTTTCTGAGGATCCTAGTGAGAACATCTAAACAGCCATGTTTTGCCTGCAGTATTTAATGTATGGCATGACTGAGAGGTGGTGGCTCTCTTCATTGCACATTTGGAAGCAAAGAGTAGCTTAGGAAAGATAGAGTCACCTGGAAAGGCGATGTAGCCCAGGTTTGAGAAATTTGGGATCAGAAACCTTTACTAGCTACAGATGAACTCCACTTGTCCTCAGCTCTGTTAAAAGGCCCTTTTTTGTTCCCCTTTTTTTTTTTTTAATTTTTTTTAGTTAAGGACTTGAGACAACATGATATTTGTCCTTCTTTCACCTTCTTTGTAAAAGCTAAAGGCCATAAACAAAATTTATTGCTGCTGTAACAGATCAGAGTCCATAACCACAACAAGGAGAGACTTTGTAAGCCAGACAAAGCTTTCTTTTTGATTGCTCTCCATATCTGGCCTTTTAGAGTCATGTTGCATGCAATGGCTGGTTTTTTGTTGGGTTTTTTAAATTATTTTTTTATTTCGCTATAGGCTTTCAGTATTATTCTTATCTAAATCATTGTTTTTTCCATGAATTGTAATAGCTAATCTGTTTAGGGCATTAGCATTACCACTATTCTTGATGTTTCATACTTGGCAGCAAATAAAGGCCACAGTCATGCGCATGATCCTCTCTTGACTTACTTGTTGCACATGTATATGAAGGAAGACAGTCCTTGCTTCAAAAACCTTGAAACTAAATGGGCAGGTTGTAAGTAGTCAGGGAAGACCATATAATGAAAGAGGCAGGGATTTGAGCAATCTATAGTGCACAGTGTAGTCAATGAAGGGGGAAGCAGGACTTTTCATCTCATCCTAGGGAAGCATCTGAAATGTTGGGGTTGAATCTTGCCTTACTGCTGTTCCTCTTCGGGGACTACACAGGGATCCTAGATCCAATCCTGGAGATGCTTCCCTTACAAGTCTCTAAATGAAGTGAGATGAATTCTGCTTTGAATCATTTTTTTTCATAGCAGAAACATAGAAAAAATTGAACAGATATACCCTGAAAAACAGTGTGGGGGGGTGGTCTATGAGACAGTGTACTCTCTTGTTCACTTACATTTAAAAAAAGGGAAAATTCAAAATTATTTTGAATTAATTTGAATGTGAAAATGTGGGCAAAAACATCTACCCACTTCTGTCTCAGAATTCTTACACTTAAGTCATAAGACACCAAAAAAGGCTGAAAATTGAAATGTTTGAAGTAGCATTGACATTATCACTCAGTGAAAAGCAGTGTCTTTGCTTGAAGGAAAATTAGTTTTGAATGCCTAGACAATAAAAAAGGTGCACCTCCAACGTGTAGTGAAAAGTTTCTTGATGATTGCTGTTGTAGTGTGAGAACTGCCTCCATTTATGAAAGCTAATTCCAACTTTTTCTGTTCATCTCTTTTTATGTCACCAATGTAAGAGTGTGAGAGCCCAGCTTCAGTGCATCTTTTTGTCTGGATCCCATTTGAATGGACTCTGTTACTCTAATTACTGAGAGGAGTTAGAGATAGCAAAGATGAGGGAGAAAAAAAGGGAAAAGCACCAATATGTGCAGACAGGGAGGGGAAAAAAAAGTCATGACACTGAAGTTGCCAATGTTGGTAGATTTAGTGAGGCTTCCATGATAGACTCAGGGTCCCTGTAATTTATAGTATTGTTGCTGTGGGGACCTTGCTGTGCTAATATTTCCCCTTCAGCATTCCCGTGGGCCACGTTAGTTTTATAATATAAACGGGAATTCTTCGTAATTGTCACCAGTGGTATCAGCCACTTGGTCATTCTTTCTCAGTCAGCGTGTTGGCGCATTCGTGTGTGAGGAAGGGAAACTTTGTGGTCCATGTAAAATGAAGCTGTGGCTCTGAGCAGCCTGCAGGCTTCAGGTTCTCAGACCTTACTTTAATCTATTGTAGTACACGTATGTACTTTTTCACAGTATTAAGAGAAATCTGGGCTAGAGGGGAGGTTTCTAAATGAAGCTCAGCTGGGATTTTCATCTGACAGGTTCTGGGTTCAGAAGTGGTGTTTTATGGCAGAGACGCACAGTGGAGGGGCTGGTCTCTTCCTACCTAAGTAGACCAGGGGATGAATTGCAAGGAGTTGCATTATGACCAGCTGCAGCTCGCTTTGTAGGAGCTCTTAACACTTGCCAAACACAGTGTGTTTTGCTCAGTTTTGGCAGTGAGCTGTCATAAAACCATGCTATGCTGCTCTCTAGGAATGACCATGGGGATCTGATGCAGAAAAGATAAAGTACTCTGAAATCACACTTAATCAAGTATTCAGTAACTTGTAGACAAGTCTATGATTTAGAGTAGAATAAATGAAATCAGAACCTAACCCACCATCTCAGAGTAAAGTTGAGAGGAAAAAGGGAAGAAGGCAAAAATATGACACTACTTTCTTTTTACTTTTTTTGAACAAGCACTCCCAATGTTTCTATGTCGCCTAAAATGAAACTGGGTAAAGGACCAGTTTATGAGTTGTAATTCTTTATATAGATGGGAGAATATTCTTTAGTGCAGTGTACATTTAAATAATTTGACCCACAGACTTTAGGCACAATATTAATAAAGGTGCATGATGCTCACAGGACTAGAAGCTAGAGTTATCTTTGGGACCTAGAGGTATTACCCATTATCTGTAAATATTCCTAATACGAGCTCAAAGTTGGATAATTTTTCAGCAGAATGTCTGTTATGCTGTATCTACTTAGCTTGATACTTGCTTCATGTGGAATGTTTTGGGGGAGATGGGGAGGTTGACAGCTGTTTGGGTTTGTTTTTTTGGTTGGTTTTTTTTTGGGGGGGGGGTGGTTTTTTTTTGGTTGTTGTTTGTTTTGAAATCTTTACACCAAAATGGAAGCAATAAAATAAAGCAAGAAGAAAGGAACAAGGAAGAAATAATTAAGAGTATAACTCCATCTCCCAGTTCTAATTTATGTCATTTCAGTCCTTTGATACCCTCTGCTAACGTCACACGTGTGGCAGGGAAACTTTCTAGCGCAGGTGAGCTGTGTCAGTAAGTGGTCTAGATTTAAACATGTAATAAATAAGTGCTACATTGTGAGATTGAGGTTGACATGAAACATTTCACGGGCTTGGTTTATAGTGCAGCCCTGCAAGTAAACGGTGAGGGAGGGATTTGGGAGCTGCTTAAAATGATGGAGCTCAAAGAACCATTGCCACTGGATGAATGGTGATGCTGAATTATACCGTGGGATGCAGCTGGTGAAACAGCCGTGTATATCTAGCTCAGTTGGCTAAACAGTAATGAGTACCGCAGCATGGATATAACACTTTGAAAACTTTTTTCCAATGTAGATATATATGAAGGAGGAACAATTAGGATAGAAGTGTTTCTGTGTTAAGATGTTATAAATGGTGTTCACCAGTAACTTTTGAATGTGACCAAAACAATAATTTTCAAATGAAGAAAAACATAGTTCTAAACCACTGACAGGGTAGAAATACAGCCACTTAGGGAAGGGGGGGTTGTAATTAAATGATATAATTCTCCCCTGATTAACTGTCACTTAAAACTAGTGTCTGAGTCAGACAGAAAATGGTTTTAATATCTGAAGGCATTCTGTGGATGATCTGAAGTCAGACTATATTAAGAAAACCTTAAAGGTCGTCTTTAAAAGCTCATGATGTGCACAAACAGCCACTAGGCTGGTATGATGCAGGAAGAGATGACACATGGTGGCATGCCATGGAGGACATTTGAGTTCAAGTTAACAGGACCAGGAGAGCTAGTTTAGGACAGCAAAGTTACACGATACTAAGTTACTTCAAACTTGATACTATATCAATTCCATCTCTACTGACTGGATCACACTCAAGTGTATAATCTAACTTTCATAGAAAAGCCTCCTGCAGCTTGAACCAAGCAGATTCTTGTGAAGGAGATGTGAATAATGGGAGTGGTATGGGCTGGGGAGGAGAGCCCTGAGCTAGTACCAACGTGGGAGAAGCACATAAAACCCATGGTTAGCAGATGGGTGGGGAAAGCCTGTCAGTCCCTTTCCTAACAGGAAGCAAGACCAGGCTGGTGGTCACCACACACAGCTACAAAGAGGATACGTCCACTTGGCCAGCCCCAGGGACCCGCTTTGGGCAGGTCCTAAACAGCACTGGGGTGAAATGGGGAGCAGACAAACCGAGTCATCCAACCAGGGAAATGGATGACAAGTTCAGGGAGTTGTAGCCTTTGGCACAAAATGGTGTCAGCATGTTACTGTCAAAGGGTGAAATTTTCCTACTCCTCTTCGATGCAGATCACATTCACAGTTCTGCCATTTTCTAAAGAGGAAACTGACACACAAGTCATGCAAAAATTGCCTGGCTCTTACACCAGTTTCTTAGAAATACAGCCTTGCAAAAGGACTGTACTCAAGGGTGGTGCTTCAGCAATTAGAACATGAACACCTCCTCCCTGACTCCCTTTCACCTAGTATGAGATGGCAAGAATTTCTTCATTCCAATTTTCATTCTTGCTTTTCCCATTTGTCAAGCATAGGTCATTGTTTAGTTGCTCTTTCCAGTGATGTCTGAGACAACCTTTTAAACTTAGAGTGGAAAGACAGCCATCGTTTTGTTCTCTTATGTGAAAACTGCCATCTGAAATGAGGTCCCTCTGGCTTACTATCATCTTTCCAACAAGGGAATGTATTTAAGGAGGGCCTGTAAAAAATAGGGAGGTACAGTATAGCTTTCCATTTCTGGCAGTAGTGGTTTCATCATTCCTTCAGTATCGACAACTAATCTGTAAAAGACAATTTGATGAAGTGTTAAGTACCTGAATTTGCTGGATGCAACTTCCTTTTGGATCCTCAAGCAAAGCTTGATATTATTTGTGCAGAGTTTAATAGAGTTAACAATTTGCACGTTTAGACAATAGGCTGGAATGGGGATAAATGCCACTCCAAGATATGCTTCCGTACATAATTTTAGGATTGATATTTGCTGACTGTGCCATAATAAGCCACTAAACTGGTATGAACTGCTGGTAACAGGAACAGCAGAATGCTGGATTAAAAAAACCAAACCAAAACAAAAAAACCCTGAGAGCTTTGCAATACTCCAGTACTTTAGGAAGGTTATATCTTTGCAGAACTACAAACATGAGGGACAAAGTTTTTCATCCTTGCTCTTTTCCTCAGGCTGACAACTCTTCGGAAGTTTTAGCAACATTTTGTGTTTTTCCAGAAGTGAGATAAAACCAGAAAACCAGAGGGCCTTGTTGGTAGGGTTAAAAAAGTATGTAACTTAAAAATAGCTGCCACTTGGTGCTATGGATTGGAGGCTTGAAAGCTGGCTTGGAGATGGATCTCTAGGGCAGGAGGTTAATCTTTGCTCGTCTTTGTGCAGACCCATCCAAGTCTTAAGTCAGAAGCCTCTGAAAAGTGTTACTGCATATATTCATTAGACTGCCCTTGTTAAAATCTACATCATCCATCTGTATTTAAAGGGAGCTCAGCAGCCACAGCCCTCCTGCATAACAAACACACAATGTGCTTCCAGGACGTGGTCGGTCCAGTCTGATAAGAACAGAGTCAGATCTCCAAGAATAAGTATTTTTGGCATGGAAAAAAGAAAAGAAAGTGGCTTAAGGGAGAATAGAGAAAACAACTGCCACTGCCTGTTGTGTACAGCTCCCAATTTCTATGGACCACACACTGTGTGTCATGATTTCTCTGGCACAGGGTGTAGCTAAACCAGTCTTCCTGAAATGCCTGGTGTAGAACTATGGGGAGATGTTCCAAAGTGAGAGCAGAAGCAGGAAAACCTCACCTCTTGGAAGACAGCAAGCCACAGCTAGGCTAGCTTCTACCCCCTAGATCTAGCAACAGCACTGGGAGCTGCCTTTCTCTAAAGATACTGGATTTCTCTTTCATAATTGTGTAGCTCAGTCAGAAGCCAGGATGCAGAGCTGAAAGATCAGTGCTTGCATGTTGGAGCAAAGCGTAGAAATGGTTACAGTCATGCGTAATAGCATGTGTAACATTTGAATAAAAGGTTTTGTCTTTCAGAAGACATGGAAGAAATCCCATTCAAAGTTTTAAATGGAGAGAACGTGGTTAGATTTGCAAAGCCAAGTGGCCATAGTTAGATGCAGGCCTCAAAGCTTAATTTGACCCAAGGTCAGTTAGGTATTTTGGGGTACCCTGGCACACTGTAATGTGCTATGTGGTTATACAAGCAATTCCTCATTCATTTGAAAGGCCATTTTCTGGTTTCAGACAATTTAACTACCAAATTCATCACAAGGCCACTTAAAGTAAGGTCTCTTTTCAGATGCTCCATTGCTGGTGAACTTGCATGACCATGCAGTGTTTCAGCCTGCTCACTGAGGTGCAGGTAGGAATTGGGTTTTGCACTTAGGCCTACAAACCATCAAAACATGCAAAAATATGTGCTGCCTTTTCCATCTTCTGGTGAGGCTTTTCATGTACTTCAAGTAAATGCAAATATCTGTGCCAAGGGAAGAGCTTGGAACCTGGTAGCCGTGATACCACTAAGTAATATCCAAGCATGATTTGCATCATTGCAAGCTTGTATTTAGAAAAGAGTAGAGCCTGGAAAAAGTTTTTTGGTATTTGTTTGTATGCATGTACAATTAAGAGGAGAGAGGCCCCGAATTTTTCATAGTGTTTATAATAAGAAATCCAAATTTGATGCTAAAGTAAGGAGATTCAATTCTGAAAATGTACCAGGAACAGATGAAGTGAGTAGGAAGGTGTCGTTTTTATGCAGCCTCATGTAGAGTAAAGCTGTCCCCGCACAGCAGATGGGTTTCTTAAGTACATGCACTGTTTTTGGAATGCACAATATTTTTCTTTAATTGGATGTCTTCTCTAGGCCTCATGTTTTCTGACTCTTCCACTCTTTTGTCAAGGGGTGAGCTCTCTCTCACAGTAAACTCTCAGCATATATTCAGGCCTCTGCCTGCACTGATATACCTAATGATCCCACTGCATTCTTACCTGAACTAATGATCACACATACCAGGAGGAATTTAGAAGCACAAACGAATTGAGAACTTTGCTCAGTTTAACAGACATTATGCATAAATCCAATAGAGTATATGTTAAAAGTATTTCAGTAAATAATTTTCAAAAAATCATTCTGTTGCTAAAAAGTCTTCCTAATATAACTGTCATCTTCTTTAATTCAAATTTGTTTCTCAGTGTTTAATTTCTTACTACTATACTATTTTCAAGTAGACAAAAATAAACAAAAAAGTGCACACATTTTCAGGAGCCAGCTCAGTAAATACTTAATCTTGTGCTTTGAAAATAGCAGGGAACAGAGTATTAAGTTGATACTGATCCTGACTACAGACTGTGCTGCTTTCTGCTCATGTGACGTGCTATAGCTATCAATGAACTGGGAACAGACCTGCTCACAGGATAAACTACCTTTTTAAAAGGTGCACACTGTTTGTGCTGTATTTTATGACAAAAATATTCAGTGTAATTAAATAATTAAACCCCACATCTTTTATTTTAGGAAAACAATTGCATTTCCTTGCTTTTTTTTTTATATATTTCATTCCAGCATCACCTAGCAAACATACTCAAAACATGTAATAAATATACAGCACTGAGGACGGATTATAATGGTGATTCCAGATGATGGAAAAAACTGTCATATAGTTTGGCCTGTTGAAAAAGATACCAAAAACTTGAAAGCTGGAGAAAAATGAATTATAGCATATCTGCTAAATCAGATATCCCTGAAACATTGCCTTGATTTACCACTGTGGATGAATCTGAAGCTCTTTAGAAGGAGTAAAAGTTCTGGAGCCCTTTAACTTCAAATTAATAAAGTCTGTGCAGTAATGTAATTCCAAATCACTACAGCTGTTTCTTTTATTAGCTGTGGCTTCATGTTTCTGTCCTTGACACTTAAAGATCAAACCTACTTAAATATGAATAATTTAAAATGTGAATTTTCTTCAATATCTTATTTTGCCAAGAAGCTCAGCAGCTCATTATATAAGAGGAATGTGTCACGGAGGTAGTCATCTCCATAGTGGTGGTGCAGGCACGATGCTGCTCTTCCCACTGTGCATCCCCCACCCCCAAAAGTGCACCCCTGCAATGTGCTATAGCATTTATCCAGCAGGTAATGAGACACAGGCTATGTCCTGAAAGAAGTCATGAGTCTATAAGGGCATATTTAAACAAGGAAAGGGAGGTTTATTTCAGGAAAAACATAGCGGTTGAAGCCACCCCTGCTCGGCAATCCAGAAGTAGCAGGACTGAGTGGGACTTTGCAGTTGCTTCTTCTGGTTATGACAAGCTGTTCAGTGAAGAGACAGCTCAAATAGAAATGCTCCTGTAGTGTCTGTGATCCATCAGGCAGGTTCACAGGAAGATATTTCAAGGATAAAAGGTAGGGCGAAGATTAGGAAGAAGCAGGAATAGGAAAACAAACACAGGGAAGATGAGGAATGAGGGGGATGAGAAAGGACTTAGGGAAGGGAGCAAAAAAATAGTGGCAATATGAGAAGTCCAGATCTTTTCCAGGCTCCAAATGGTTACCTCAATGCTGGTAGTTCCGCCACTCTTCAGGAACTGCAGAAAAACCTGAATCTCCCCACAAGCACAATCAGGGATTCAACTGAATTTTCCTCCATTTTGAAAGATTGCTGCAAGTTAAGAGCTAAAGCACAGGATGCTGAAGCACAGGTGGTATGTGAGCTCCTGCTCTGCAACCTACTATGGTGATTCCAGTGGATCTGGAACTTTCTGCAGTATTCTTCTTACTGTGTGTTCCTCATTTACCAGGTGACAAACGTAACACATCTGGAGTTTGTTTTGCAGAACCACCAAATGCAGCCCTCACAGTTGCTCAGTTTGAGCTTTGCCTTAAATGCATCAGGTGCTATAAAATAGTAAGTGTTCCATGGGCACCGGTATTTCACATTGGGCACTTAGAATAATGCTCCTCTGGAAAATTATTTTGGCTTTTTTCTTGTGCTTCAGAATCCTGCGCATTTCTCTGAGACCAGTTAAACCACAGTTTTGGAGAGACATTGCAAAGTAATTAATATTTGTAATGCATGCAAAGATCTTCGTGAGGGCCCCCAAACCAATATTTTTTGTGTTCGAGATTTAGCTGGATTTAGTGGTGAGTTCCAAGAGTTGAATTGAGTAGGCTAAGGAAGAAGAATACAATAATCTGTATTTCATGCAGCAAATGAGAAAAGGCCGTATAGGAGAACTCACATGTGGGTTCACAGGCTGTTACTGCAGTGTAAATTGTTTCCATCTCCTTTGAATACTGAATTGGTAGATAATGGGATTTGTAGAAATTAGCCTGCACACTCCTCTCACTAGGGGATTTGCACTAGTTTCTGTTTGCACGGTAGGACAAGGATGAAGGGACTTTCAGGGAAGAAATGGAACACTGCTCAAGAGAGAGCAGGGGTGACTCTGGCCAAGCTGGAGGAACAGCGAGCTGAGCTTGGCGTAATCGATTGGGAAGAGGGAGCTGGGTTTGCCCAGTAACAGTGGAATGGTTAAGGAGGAAAAGAGTTGTGAAAGTTCACTGTGAAATATGGGAGTGAGCTAAACAATTTCTTTTCTTTGATCTCCATTCATTTATAATCTTATTGGTGTTGAGTCTCCTGGTACTAGAGCTTTTACAATGAATAGCTGAAAGTACAAAACTTGATTTAAATTTTACTGGTCTTGTGTTAAATGGCTGTCTCTACTCTAGAAGTCACTTGGAGTTTTACCCTTTTAGCTCTTGGACAATTTAAATGCTAAATTTTTTATTTACTTTAGACAGCTCTGCAAACTACAGACTGCTCAATTAATGTTGCAACAGCCTTTAAATCAAACTTTAACTAGAACACTTCGATTTTTTAAATGCTAAATGAAATATAAATATATAAAAAGCTGAAATAGTTTAGTGTTTCAAATTCAATTTCTGATTTGCTGGTGTTTAAAATCAGTGTCTCTCCCTTTTCTTTGTGCTAAACTAATACTGTAAAACAAAACAATAGTGTGTGTCAGTGTGTGTCTGCATGAGATGAGTTGTACTACAGAATTATGCAGTGTTACCTCTTCTATCAATGAGAAGGCACCATCAATAGTTGCAATAGGATTAGAAGTTGTATGTAGCTGAGATGCAAGCCTATTAATTTTCCTTTTTAAGGGTTTTATTTTATTTGCATTCTTTTTCCCTAGTTTTATAAATCACTTCTTTCGAGTAAGGAAATGAAAAATCTTTACTTTCCTGTTTATCAGACTAATTTTTTCAAGTTCTTGTGTTTTGATAATTTTTTTTGAGGAATCATGGTTAGCTGGTCAAATAATTGTTAGAAATACGTGCCTACACCTCCTTTTAATAATTACTTAAAATGTGTTAAGCACTTTAGTTTTCTGAGTCAAAAAATAATCCTCAGAATGGATTTAATTTACTTGGTAAATAATTCAATGTGATCTCATGTTATTAAATGTGGGAATATCATTACTTCACTAGTGAGAGATTCTAGAATTTTTGTCCCTATGTACCTTGTGTAAAATACAAATTTTACTTGGATCCCAGAAATAATTTTATAAAATGGTTCTATCCTGTTATCTCTGTATTTCTAACTCCCTGGACCCTCCTGAAGTTATCTTTCTCCTTTACAATTTTATACATTTCACTTATACATAGAAAAGAAACATCTGGCATTTTTTTTAATGAGAGCTGTATGCTCATTGACCAAACAAGCAGCAAGGAATCTGTTGTATGGTTGATTATTGCAAGAAAATGAGGTAGTAGTCTCACTAATAATCAGTAAAATTTGTATAAACTGGTGCTGTTTCATTTTCTGAGTCAGCTAATCTCATACTTTCACCCTTACAAGAAAACAAATTTTGTTCAAAAATGCCTGGTGGGGAAAAATGGTACTTTCAAATGCAGAGATTAGAAACATTTAAAACACACATATCTGTGGTTAAAGATGCTGACTCTTAATTCGCCCCTGTCTAGAGCTTTCCTTTTTTATCTTTGAAGTTTAGTCATTATTCCATGTCTATGCCATTGGTTTATTTTCATATCCTACAGAAATTAATTCAGACTGTTTAGATCCAATCTTTTTAGAATATTTATGAATGCGACTTATCAACAAGTTTACATTTTATGCAGCCTGTGGAGTTGGATTTTGGAATTTGCTTTTTTAGTAGTTCTTTTGTGGAAGAGAAATCTTTCAGGCATGAATTGATAGTCCAGATCTTTTGAGGTCTGTCTGTGCTAACCTATGACCTCTGTTCTTAGGAGGTCAACATCTGAGGGCAGGAGATTAAGGCAGTTAAAAGATTGGAATGGGAACTGGAATGGAAAAATTAGCCAGCACATTTTGGGTGGAAAACATCAAAGTCATCAAACAATTTGCTTATTTTAAACTCAGTTTAAGGGTAACAAGCTAATTGTACTGTGTTTGTTGACGCAAGCAACTTATATTATTAGAGAACATTAACACTGAAGAATTTTTTTTTTAATTGGAGAAACATAATGCCTCTTTAGTATAAATGCATTATGTATTTTGTATACTAAATGCTTTTGTGTAACATTTTTAGATAATAATTCAGGATCTGCTCATACAGTCTGTGTGCCTTTAATTAGCTCTATTGCTTACAAACAGCAACAGTAAGTGTTGTGGAACCTGAAACTTGATTGTAGTCTGCTGAAGACCCCTTGCTGTCTTTGGAGAATACAGGTGCTCTCAGTACAAGGGAAAAATTATTCTCATATGAAAATTTTCTAATGCTGATGCTTAAAATTATTTGTAAGCATCTCTCCTTGTTTCAGTTTTCGAAATGTGAACTCCTTTCCAATACAAATTTGTGACCAAGAAATGTTCTTTTATAGATTATAAATTGACTTACAAGAAAAGACACCATTGTCTCTTTGTTCTTGTCTGACATAGTTCAAAATTCATTACTGTGTGTTTCTGGAAGAGTGACAACTTCATCTTTCATCTGTGCATTGATTTCAAAAATGTTATTATCTAGAAGAAGACACCTTCCCACATCTGAACAATTATGCAAGTTCGAGGATTTGTGTAAGCAATCACATTTTTGTCTTGCTTGTTCAAAGTGCAAATGAAAGTGGTGTCAGTATCATAGGCAAAAGCCAGACTAGTGTTTCAGCATGCAAACCCACCTAGCAGGAAAGAAAACAAAAGTTACGGGTACCTCTCAGCCCAGGCTCTGGCTAACAGCGTATGGTACTTCTCCTATAGGTATGGCTGCTAATTAAACTAAAGTACTACAGTACAGCTAAGCTCAAGCAGATAGCCATCTATAAACCTCAGTGTAACCTCCACGTTTTTGTTGTTCTTTGGATAGTGAAGGATATGAGATTTAAACCCCTTTGCAAGCTTATAACTTTACAAACTATTCCTCTAAACATTAAAACCTTCTTTTTGCAACTTTTAGCCCTGATTTGCATCTGAGAGGAAGTTGAACAAAATTATCACCATATTTTCTTGTTCTTTCATGGAAGGAAAAGAAGGGAAAGCAGGAGGAGCTGTTGTGGACTGCAGCAGCCCATGGACTGTTCCCAGGGATGCAGGCACTGCTTTGTTTCCTTTCTGCCGTTTCACTGGGTTGGCTGGAGAAGCTCTGCCAGCTGCAGGGATGGCCACGGCTGGCTGTGCTCCATGATCCCGGGTGCACTGCCGTCACTGGATGTTTCCTGCATCCTCGCTGGTGCTGGCACAACTGGCTGTGGCCTGCATCCTTAGGAGTGCCACAGACACTGGGAAACAGAGAGCATTTGAAGGGGCAGAACCAACCCTGAAGGTTATTGTATCTTGGAGATCTGTTCCCTGTTTGAATTCTTGGGATAAAATGGAGTAGCTTCTGATCAGCCATTTTGGGATTCTTGCTTGTCAGCACTCTCTGTGGTTAAGTAATCGCTGGTTGGAGAGCTAATTCTGTTTACAGACCAGTTTTGGTTACCCACTTGTGAGAACTTGTGAATCCTTGTGAAGGAACAGAGGATGTGTTAATTAATAAAGAAAAAATGTTGACTACAAAGATAGTGTGCCTGACATGACTTAAGATAACTTTCTTGTTTGCCTGAGCCATTTCTATACCTTCCTTCTGTTCTGTATGAGTAACAGTAAACTCTTCAACGCAATCCTTCTTAGTCCATATAATACTTAAAATCACCGTAGTTTTTAACCACAATAGTAATTGTGGTTCTTGGCTATTTGAATATAAGAGAGCAGTGATAACTATACATTTTTTAATCTGGAAGACCTGTTCCCCAGGATTTTTGCTGGATGTGTGTATCCTCTTGTTTGATGATTGTTGATTTTTGATTATTTAAGCACCCTGTCCACAAGCACACTTTTCTTAATGTCTTTTGCCCACCCTTTAAAAGTAGTCAGTAGATACCTGAGATCTGCAGATCAAAAACCACTCTAGTGGACACTCTCAGGGTGCTGGAGGTTTTTCATCCCTTAGTTATTGAGGCATTAGTTCTAAATGTGCTAACAACTGCCTCCAAGTTTTATGTGCAATAGCTTGCAGGAAAGAGTAGACTGCTTGCTAAGTTTGTGGAAAGGTAATTCAAAACTCAGAGAAATTACAATGCAATTTTTTAATTACTTAGAAATTAATTTGACCTACTTATGATGAAATCCTGCTTTGTTTTTGCTTGGTCTTTGTGAGAAACAGCTAGAGAATATATCCTCAGTTGCCTCACATGTTCTTTTCACAACAAAAAAATGCTGTAGAGATAGACAAAACTGTTTAGAATTACTGGAAATAGTATTTTTCAGGCTTATGTGTTTGTGAAGGTTGAAATTTCTGGCAGTGCAGCTGCACCAGATTCCTGACTGCAGACCCCAGTGCTCTTGGAATCAGTGTCTCCAAATGGACTCTGTAATTTGCCTCAGCTGAGTCACTTCCTTACCATGAACTGCCATAAAGAGATTATTACTTCTGCTTTGCTTTCTAGGCTTTAGCCTGCACTGCCCCCCTCCTTTTCAAAATAAGAACTCATCAGAAAACACCTTTTGTACAAATGCAGTCGAGTTCAGAGGATTTCAGAAAACTGGATTATTGGTGGCCTTTGTTTTTTTAAGGGACTATTGAGGTTTGTGTTCCTCATCTGTTTGTAGCTGCTAATTTGAATGAGAAGCCAGCAGAAAAAAGCTCGTTGGTTTTGTTTCCAAGTAGTGGTTGTTTCCAACTGCCAGGAGAACATGAATGTCTATGAGATACTTCAGGTGATAGCTATCCATAAAATCTTTAGAAGTATATGGTAATAAATCTAAGCTGTTATATATAAGTTTTCTTCATGACCCACATTTCTTGCTTAATCCTTGCATAAAACATGAATGAGACAAACCTGAAAGCTTTTGAATTTGTCAGAATAGTAAGTCTTTACACCAGTGCAATGTTAAGATGCATTTTATAGAAGATTGACTTTAATTGTCAAGAGGAAAAAAAAATATTAAATCTGTTGTACACACATATACTATATGCCATAGGTTTATGAAAAGTTGCTTCAGTTGTATTGAAGAAAGTGGGTGCCAAAAGAAAGCAGACTTAACAAGTTACAAGATATTAGACAAAATGAAGCTATAATAATGTAGCTGTGTTAGCTTGCTCTCATTAGGCCAGGTAACAACAGGAGTAACAATATCACATGCCCTTTTATCATCTCTGGTCTTGCCTATGTAAAAAGATCAATTGAGAGTTTCCAAAAACCTGCAAAAAATTTTTGAATTACAGATTCTGGTTGAGACTGTAAGTGAAAAACTATATGAAGGTGGTATTAGAACTGGAAATTAATTGTGATGCTGTATGCACACTAATCACTGTACTGAAACATCCAGCTGCAATAATGAGATGCTGTGTTACGAACAGGATTCCACCATGTTCCCTTTCTGTGGGAGCAGGTGGTAAATTTGCTTAAGCTTGCATATTTTCTTACATTGTAGAGTACTACAGTTTTTGTGTGGTATGTAGATCCATTTTTGTTTAGCTTGGAAATGTTTTCTTCAAGCAGATTCTCATTTAGTCAAAGAAAAAGGGGATTTCACAAAGACAGGTCTATTACTATTATTATTATTAATTAAAAATTAAAACAAATCTGATTCTTAAAAAAAAGCACTGCTTTATTAAATGATAGTTCAAGTTTGTCAGTTTAAAAATTCTTATTTTCTTGAAGCAGCCAGCCATGACCTCTGAAATGGTTCATTCCTATCAGTATGTAAAAGCCAAATCAGTATGTAAAAGCTAAATGTGCCTATTAGGAGCACAATCGGGATGGAAGTGAAGGTGGGGGTGTGAAGAGCTGGAGATGGGACGGAAAAGGGTAAAAGGGTTCATATCACTGGATATGAACTAGGTAGTTTGTGGGACTGGGGCTGACTGAATAAAGAGAAGTGGTGGGTGGGCAGTGTTCACCCCTTCATGACAGATTGAGGCAGGGCTGCTTCTGATCTGGTGCTTTCTGTGGACTGATGACTTCCAGTGCTTGTAGACCAGGTCTTCAGCATACTCCTGCCCCAAATCAGGCAGTCTGTAGTGCTCACTTTCCTTTTAGCCCCATTTCCCCCAGAAAAGGTTAGTAATAGCTAGAGAAGCTTCTTTAAAGTGTGTATTTCACATGATTCAGAGGAAGAGGAGTACCAAACGTGGGTCAGCTGCAAGCTGATCAAGAGAGAAAACGGCACAGGTTGTAGCTGAGTGCTTTGCACTCATGGTCCAGGGTGCATGGCTGGCCAGGGCTCTGCTTGGCTGGGGTACACCTCTTTGCTGGGGCAGGCTGGGGGTTCACCCCCTTGTAGCCACCCAGGGGCCCCAGGCGCTCTGTGTATGGGATGTGCAGTACCTCTGAAAGCCAGAACAAATGAAGATGTGTGGCACAGCTGTGGCTGGTGTGAAATCTGGAGAGGCAATGATTTGGGGAGCCAGACTCCCTGGAGGTGTGCCGTGGCTGGAGTCCCAGGGTGCTCCCTCCTGGAAGGGGTTGGACTGCACTGGGCTCTCTGTGACCAGACTGGCACTTGTAAAATTTCCCCTCTTGATTTTCAGACAGACAGCACTCGTGACACTGCCAAACACAGGCTGAGACTGCTGAGATGGTCAAGCAGTGTGGCCAGGAGAGTTCTTCTGAGGGTGCTGTAACAGACACAGCCCTGGAGACCTGTTTGGCAGAATGTCCCAGTGAGATAATTCTGCATATGCTGCAGTCTCTTTGCACAAGGGAAAAGAGCCTCTCTGAAAGAAAGATGAGAATGGGGAAGGTACACAGCCTTGGCCCAACCCTACGCCATACCCTTTCTCGGAGATATTCAAGACAGATGCCCTCAGATTTGGGAGTTAACTTAAAATTTCTTTCATCCATAAGTGTTCTTAAACATGCAGTAAATTGAGTACATCTAGGTTATTGTCAGTGTAGGCACCAAGCACCCTGAGATTTTTTTTTTTCCTTTATATGTACTTATAAATCATTTATATGGAATATCTAGAGTGTAAACTTTCATCCACTGGTTTTGTATCTCATGCCTGTGTCCATTAATACATAGCTGGGTTTTGGGACTATCCTTGTCACATATTGATATTCCTTGGGGACACACAGCTGGTGTTTAATTATGTCTGATCTAAGTTTGCCAAAACTCTCCCCAACAACTGCAGCAAAATTTTTCAGGCAGAACTGTTAGAGAGGCACCATTAAGTGGAAAATGATTTAAATTTCTGAAAGCAATACTGCATTAATTTTAAGTATAAAACATATGAGTTTTTTTAGCTGTTGTTGATTTTTCTGCCCTGCGCTGTACAAGCGGAAGTAATGGGAATCTCCAAGGTTCTGGACTGCGTTAACAGATTGAATCAATATTTATTATTTTTTCCTGTAGGAGAACTGTGACTTTAAAAGAAAGGGATGCTGCCCCTACTCTGAAGCCGGGTCTCTGCCAGGGAGCAGTTTCAAATTACTGTGGCTGGCCAGCTGCCGTGGCCCCCCTGCACCCACTGCCATTCTTGTGGTCCTCTCCCCTCAGGGTCGCTGGGGCCGATCTAATTCCCCAGAGAGCCATTTCAGGGAGCGTAACTGAGAAAAAACTAATCCTGCCAAAATAAAAGGTACCTAGCAGCAAACGGATAGAGAGGTGACAGAGTGGGGGACGCCTCTCGGTAACAGCTCTGCGTTCGGTGGGTTTATCTGGAGTGAGAAACCCTACGGGCAGCTCGGTGTGAAACATGTTGTGCTCTCTGCTCAACGTGGCAGAGACATTCCCTGCTGGCAGCAGCTTTTTGGCCTCTGTAGTAGGAGCGATAGGAAGTCTGCCCTCACTGTGGCAGGTGGTGATTTAAGAGCCAGCGGGGTTCATGGGAGGAAAGTGTCAGGAACACAAAACCCAGCAGGGAGTTGGGTTTGGCCTCCAAAAGGCCAGAGGTATAATTAGGCATCAGCAAGACCTTGCAGAGGGTTTGGGGAGTGTCCCAGGCGAGGTCTTTTCTATTTGAGCTTCCTCTGTCAGACTGCCAGTAGATCCCACTGCACACAGTTCCCCACAAGAGCGATGGTCTGTGCTTTTTAGCAGGGCTGCAGCTTGTGGTTTTCCTGGCCAGGGAATGAAAACAGGATGCAAAAAGCAATCCTACCTATTTAAGATGCTTTGGTGCCACCACACCATTAACTTGTCTCTGAAACTGTACAGTACCAGGAAGTTGGCAGCTGAGTTTAAAAGCTGCAGTGCTGAGGCTTAATTCACTGTTAACTTCTAGTCTGACGTTTTAGTACGTATGCAGTGGTCATTTCTCAGTGCCCTTCTTGCCTTTCAGCAGCTGCTCCTCAAAACTTGCCAAATGCAAGCAAGTAGGCTTGGAGGAGTCAGCATGTGGTGTCATCATGGCTCTTCCTTCCCTGCCAGCTTCCGCTAAACAATCTGTTTAATTTTTTTTCTGCTTCTGTTGCATTAGTTTGAAGTGCTGTGAACGATGTGAAGACAACTGGAGATTTGTGCTAAAACTAGCATTTCCTGTTGTAGTGTTCTGCTATTTCACATCAATCATATTATCTGAAGTGTGTTCCAGTTACACAGTTTCACTTAGGATCTTAAATGTACTAAAATTATAGCCTGCCTTCTTCATGACAAGGAAAAAAAATAATATAAATTTCACATATAGTATCAGAAACCATATTCTTTCCATCTGATTTTACCACATGCACCAATTATAGAGTGTTTGTATGTCATACAGAAGAAGTTAATGTTTCAGGTTTCTTAATGACAGTTCTTCAAAGGAAATTTTCTCAGCAAATGGGAAGGATTACGTAGAGTCGGCACTTAAAGTCGTACTGTAATGCTGAAAGGCAGACCAAAGTGTCAGTAAGTTTGTGAAACTCAGTCTACAATTCACTCAATGTTGTGTTTTCCAGGCTTCCAAAAAAAGGGAAATATATATTCCCTTGTATTTCCAGATATGTGTATTTTCCTAGTCTTTGCTAGGAATCAGTGAGTTTTCAAAGCATTCATAAATGCTGCTCAAGTATAAAAGTAAGTTATAAAATGCTATTTTGTGATGTTGAGATAGTAAGCTAGCATTATTGCAAATCTTTCAATCACCCTGAGTTACTAAGAAAATTAAACAGGTGTCTTAAAAAACCCCCAAACAAACAACCAGTTCATTTAAAAAAAAAAAATTAATTTATGGTAAAGCTCTACTGTGATCTTAATGTTATTCAGAGTTCCTTTTGTACAAAGAGTGTGGTACTGGCAACTAAAATCCTGATTTATTGATGACTTCCCTTTCTATAAGACAGCTTATGGTTTTCTTCTTGTCATCATTATCATCAACAGAGGAAAGTTACTAGTTGAACTAATTAATTCTACAAGACTTCATAGGAAAAATAATTTTGCAGCTATTTTTTCTAACTGATATGCATGTGATTTAAGCTCTGGTGGCAAGAGGCAGGGTAAGGTATGGAAATGCAGACAGCTGCCTCTGAAAGAAACAAAGCTTCAAGGAAGCTTAACATGCTGAAATCAAGGGGGGCATATAATCTCCATCCTAGGGTGCTAAAGTACTGAGCACATCAGTCCAGGGTTATTAACAGCTTTTGCTTTGAGATATGGACTTAGGACTAAAGAATGTTCATGCAAAAAGGACATAACTGCAGGCAATAGCAATCAAGCCTGTCCAATCTCAAAATATTTATGATAGCTTTGCATCCTGCTAATAGAGAAGACACGGGAAAATTAGAAAAAGTGGATGAAGTGCAGTGTTAGTTTATCAGTTCCAAGTTGTGCCTTATTTTTATTATTTACTTTATCTAGTACTTGTATTTTGTTAACTAGATAATTTTCTTAGACAATGGAAATGTACTAAAGGTAGTCTGGCCTTCAAAAATCATCTGTTACAATGTGCAAGGGAACGTTATTAGTTGAAAGAAAGTCCAATACATGAACTCTGAAATGGGTGAAAAATAGTTTACTGAGCTTTACTTGGTTTTGAACCTCCCATGCTCCCCTGTAATTTATTATTTAGAATTAGAAATGGTTTTAACAACACAGTGAATATAGGAGTGTTGTGCCTTGTGCAGCATCTCCCACTGATGCCAAGCACCACGATATAGATAGCCTTTAAGGACAACCATATTAAAGAAATTCTCAAGTTCAAAATAACTTTCCTAAGTTGCACCCTACTATTTATGTAAAAGATAAAGGGGTTAGGGACAGAATTTAAACTTGGCATTTGTGGGGGAAAGCAGAAGTTACCATGTCCTGCCTTTCCTGCTGGTGTGTCTCCTGTGGTTGCCCTTGTTCATTGGGGAACATTGGGGTAGATTGGTCTTCCCCTTTGCCTGCCAGCCATGGCTGCCCCAGAGTTTTTGTGTCAGTTTACAGGAAAGGAAAGAGTTTGTCTGGAATTTTGTTGGTTTTGGGGAGCATGTAGGACGGTGGAAGTGGCTCTTCTTACAGCACCTGGAGCAGTTTGGGGAAAGAAGAGAAATGACCAGGTCCTGATTCTTTGCCTCCAGTTCATGCCTAGAGCAGGCTAAGCACTGCTGAGCTTCAGATGCCTCCTTTCCTAAAGGCACACAGACTAACTGAGAATGGCAGGGGTATAATATATTCCAGTGAGTAGCGTGTCTCCTACACCAGATGAGGCACTGACCTGGGAATCAGGCAGTAGGATTTCCTTCCTTTTATTACTCTGGCAGTGTAGTGCAAAAGCAAGCCACTTTGAACAGATCGGGGAATTTGCTCTAAAGTATTGATTATGGTTTCTCAGCTCTTTTAATAGCCTGGTCAGCCTCAGTGTTGCCAAAGCCTTTGTGTAGTTTCTGTAAGAACAGATAATTGTTTGAAGCATCTCTCTAGTGCCATTCACAGGTTGTGCTAACTGCACTGTTGAAGTCCTCTGCAAAGAGGGAGATGCATTGTCTGGTGCTCAGTGGTGCAATTCAGTAATTTCTGGCTGCTGCCTCCTTTTCCTGAGGTGCAGTTTGCTTTCCTGATGGAAGGCCCATTGGGGAGGAAGGGCTGGAGAGATGGCTTTGTGCTTTTCTCGTCCTGTACAGAACAGCATGCACCACAGCTGGAGTAGACCAGGAGAACAGTACTCCCCTCTCCCAAAATTATGTTATCTTGCACAGCAACTGGAAGCCTGCTAGGCAGCCAGCTGTAGTCTTGTGGGTTTTCTGTTACCTCTGTTAAGTCATGTGTTGCAGCTTTTCATCAGCAAATGTTTGACAATTCTGCATCATTGCACAGGCATTATGAGGTGTCATCTTCTACATCACAAATGTTAACAATTTGCAAGCATCCCCTTATTTCTCGGGCTGAGTCATCTGCTGTGGGCTGTCTTTGCTCAAACTCCTCTTACTTCCATTTTCATCCTAAAGGCACAAAAGAGCGGAAATTTGACCAAATTTTCAGAAGGCAATGGTCATTAACAAAAATTATGCAGTCACAGGTTACCTGGGTTGTAAGGAAAGAAATTACAACCTGACTGTTGATGAGGTCAGCGATGATTACTTGTGTGATTAAGAACTGCTGGGGCAGGGTCTGAGGCTGCAAGGGAGGGAGAATCTGAGACTTTTGATGAATATTTGGGGTAATGACCCTGAGGTAATGTATGATGTGCTATATAGGTCAGAGTTAGGGTTTGGTTTCCTTCAAGAACCAACAGATCAGGATTTTAAGAAGGGCAGAGGAAGAATGGGGGAGTAGAATGGACCTGCTGCTGCTGCTGCTAACAACCATTAAAAAAATACAAAGCCAGCTGCTCTCAGAGCAGAGCTTGATCCTTTCAGTGCCTTTAACAGCACAGTATATATTCAGAGGAGGGGAATTCAGGAGGCCCTATGGACCTACACCATGGCATTACACAAAAATGCAAACCTGAACAATGGGTGGCCTCAGCGGTTCCATCTGGCTCACCATTAACAAGGTTAAAGTAAAGTGGGTTTCCTTGGCTGTGTCACACACAATTTACACTTCAGATGCTTTAACTTTGGAGCCAGACTGAAGGGAGCACCACTCTAAACACACACGGCAAGAGTCGCCTAAGATGTGTGGTAAGCACATTTGGTATTGATGCGCTTTCAAAGATACAGAGTAGTAGCATTTAGATCATTTTTAAGTACTATTTCCAAGTGCATCTTTTCTTTCCTGGATTTTTTTTTTTTTAAATCCTGTCAACAAACTAGAATTGCAGTCAAATATGTTTTACTCCAAATAATTTGCAGACACGGTAATATTAGAGGCTGGATTCAGTAACACCAGAAATTATTAGAGGCCCTAGAAATGTTGCCACCAGCATTTCTGGTATGATAACCTCAAAACTTCAATACACTTTAAAGCTGAAAGGGATATTGATACACATAAGTGTATTCTGTTGTAAAGCATTCTGCTTTCAGAGCCACCAAAGTACTTAGATAATAGCATAGTTAACCATGGCAGATAATAACCTTTAAAAAACTTTTGCTCTAGAGAGGCAATGGTATGTCAACAGGTATGTTGACCTGTTAACTTACATGCCATTGAGTGTAATAAGGCATGGGAATTATCCCAGCATTTTGTAGAAATCAGGTTCTTTGTCTCAGCTCTGACATACTTAAGGGAACCCAAGCATCCTCTATGGTGTCCCATTCTTGAATAAAAATCAATTGTTATTGAATGAGTATCAAAGTTGATAATTCAATTTCACAGCTGTTTTATGATCTGTAAGACGAGCATTTGAGCAGTTAAATCTGTGTCAAAGAGCTAAGGTAATTTACAGAAAGAGGATACATCTGTTGTCGCAGTAGAGGTGTTCAAGGCATTCCACGGAATGGAGCGAGTATTGCCCTGGATGACAAATGAACACACTACAAGAACCCTGGCTATCTTGGCTGCCTTTGACCATGAATGGGGAGTTCAGTAGTGGAACAGAACTTCATACTGCTCCTAAAGTTAAACTAAACCTGCATACCATAAAACCAGCGGACATCATTGACTCGCAGTTATCCTGGCAATGTCAGTAGTCTCGCATAGGAAGGCCTTTTGCTCATGCCGTACTGAGCTTCCTCCTTGTGAGCTGTGCAGCACTGCTGTGATAGCACACACTTCCTCTTGAGCATGCTGCTCAAGGTTGGCATCAGCCTCACCAGGGTTGAACAGTTGCTTTGTGCCTTCCAGGCTTTTCCAGCAGGTGAGCCAGTGCCATTGGTGATGGCCTCCCATGCCTTTAATAAGGGGGTTGGTGGCCCTGTGCTTGTTTATCCCTCTTCTGAGCCTGTTGTTCAGCTTTCTGACCCACCCTTATGGCCCCTCTGTGTTGACTTTTCATCTGTCTTGCAAAGACAGGAATATCCTTAAACATGACACTTGAGTTTCTGACTATATGCAGAAGTCCTGTAATTATTGCAAAATGCAGTAACTTTACAAATTTACAATACTGTAAATTTGACAGCCATGTCAAAGTTGCCAAGTTCTTCTCAAAGGTTTCCTGCCCACTGCATTTGAGGTAACCACAGGCAAAATAAATTGAACTGAGAAGTCATCTCGACTAATTGCTGACAAACCATTGACATTCCCTTCTCCTCTCCCTTTTTAGCTGCTAGTCTGTCCCTGAGCAGCAGCTTTTGACTCAAGCCCTACCTTAACAATAGCCTCAAAAAGAAAATAGGCAGAACTAGTCTTGCTGAGCCATGACAGGTGCAGTGCTTCCACACGAAGCATTGCAGTGGTAAGAAAATGAAGAAAGAATAACACAGCAAGGCAGAACCTGTGAAGGGGTAGAAGGAAAATAGTCCAGCTGCAGGTATAAGCATATGTCCATCTGCAACTTGCTTGAACAGGAAGTGGGAAATGGTCCAGCCATGCTCTGCATTGAGTGGAGGGACAGTTCATAAAAAAAGCATTAGTTAACCTGAAATAGGGCTTGTTGATTTATGGGGAATATGTAAAAGAATGGTGTAAAAACCTATTTCCTTAGAGGAGGGATATTATGCATCTCTGTGCACTATATTTAGAGTGTATTTAACTCAAAGCACACAGCTCACCTACTTTTTGTCAGTTAAGTTCTTTTCCAGCTCATTGTCTCTAACAGAAAGGAAATTCAGACACAGCCACAGAAAACTAAGTTGAACATCTGCATCTTGTGCCTGGACTTGGAGTGCATGATCCTTTCATCCACTCTTCACAAACACACACCTACTGGTGGGGATCAGATGGAATATTATGATACTGACAAATCCATGAATCCAGGAAGAAATCCAGTATAGATTTGTGTGAAAGCCATGTGTTTGCTGTGACCAGGGGTAAATCCCAGACAGCGTGCCTGTTCCACATTGTAGTTCCTCTGCAAGAGCGTCTGAGGACAATGGGAATTTCATTGCTTTATCTACTCCCTCCCACCTCCTGACAGTGTTTATCACACCCACAACTGTGCCAGTGCAATGATTTATGATTTTGTCTCAAAACTGGAGGTGTGATATGAAGCAAGCTAAACAAATGCTACAATTTGAAAAAAAAAAAAGGTAAGTGAATTAACTGAAAATTTTTCCTTTGAGAATTTGCTAGCATTAAAGTGACTGCATCAATCATCACACACACACACAAAAAAAATCCTTAGGAGTTTTTGAAAGTAGGTCATATGTCTTTGGAAGCATTCTTCTTGGAAAGGGGGCTGTTTACTCAGTAATTATCTTCCACTTATTTTTACATTACCCAAGTAAAAGCTGTGAATGAAATGCAAAATAGTCGAGCTGGAGTCCTGGTCACTTGCTTATGGTTCTGGATGGTTTGCAGCATTGGAGTGGCATCCCTGATACTTCCTGCATTCTGCCTGGCACGGCACACTGTTGCTGGCTTGTTTTGCAGTACGAAGTATGAAAACAGAAGGGCACCCTGGGAGCTGCTCCTGATGCTGCCAAGCAGCGGTGGCACTCGCTGTGCAAAGGTTTGCAGGAAACTGAAATGAAATCTAAGCACAGTAGTTTATTGAGGACATTCTAGTTTAGATTTTTTCATCATTTAGAAAATGTGTGCTTTCTTCATCTGATTCTCAAGTTTGTGCTTCCTGCCAACAGAGAATGAAAAAGGCATGGGGGGGGTTTGGCATTTATTAGAAGTCCAGTTAAGCTCATGGTAGCCTTCATTTTCTGTGTAATGTTTCTGATGTAATTGAAATTACTTTTCACAACTTGTCTATGACTTTTCATGATAATAGTTGGACAGTGGTGAAATAGCTGTAACAAAGGGAACAGTTTCAAAATCAGGTATTTTGTGCATTGTTCAGGATGTGCTTGATTCCTGCGCTAGTTCAGCGAATGGCAATTAATTTGGCCTGAATTAATGAATGGCCTGATCACCATATGTTGTACTTAGTTGTATCATAACTTTCCTTGGTTTACCAGATATAATCCTGAGCAGCACAGACTCAGATCTTCAAAGCTATATGAGGACCTTGCTTATCTTTGAAGTCAGTGGGACTTAGGCATTTAAATACCTGCAAATGTTTCATTTTACCTAACAGTGTCACACAGGCTGCCTGTGTCAGAGAAGGAAGGTTCTATCACCAGCTTCTGAGCCTGGGAAGGATAAGACTTTTCATGAGGAAAGTTTGTGGACTGTGCTTGAAATCCAGAGTCCTGGGTAGTGGACACAGTCTCCCTTCACTTTGTGGTTATGTGAAATTGTGTATTTCCAGGAATTTTGGATATTTTGAATAGAAGGTTTGTAAGGAGGAGAGCCAAAGGGATCTTGATTTATGAGCAAAGCTTTCTGTCTTTTTAGGTTTTCAAGAGTCAGGTTAGTTTAATGAACAATTGATTTTTTCCAGGAATATTGAAGGTAGTAACAGACTTCTAAAGGTCTGGTCCCTTCTCTTCTATGGCTAAAACTATTCAGGTGTGGCTATTTCCAACCTTACAAAAGGCATTTGGTTCCTAGATTTGATGTTTAGGTGCTGCCAAGAACCTCAAATGCCAAATTTTACTTGCTGTCTGTTTCTTGTGTCCATTGGGATTTTTACTGGCCAGCAGCAACTCTGTGCTCTAGCTTTTACAGCTGAGCCCCTCAAGAATTACCAGGTTGGCTTCTGAGTTCTCCCCTTGTATGTCCCAAGCCAGCGAGCACACTTTTAACCTACTCAAAAGGGCCCTGAGTTCACCACATACTTCACTCAGTGTGAAAGACAAGTTTGGATGCAAATCTTCCTTCCATCAGGAGGTTGCTGTAATCTTCAGGTGGTTGTTCAGCCTTTTGAAGGAGGATTAGTAGATTGTAGGTAAGACACCCGGGTTTCTCAGCTTCACTGTCTGGGGAACTGGAGTCAGTGACTAGTTGCAAGAGGATTACACCCAATGATGGAAGCAGCACCAGATATGGGGGACACTGTACCTGACAAGGACGGGCAATTAAGAGGCTCTGGGCCTCCATCAGGTGGAGAGGGTGAAGAGTTCAGCTACAAAGCCACTCCTAGATTGGTGGTTTGGTTTTTACAATGGTGCAGCAATACAGATATCCAGCACCGGCACCCAGTAGAGTTTGTTATTGCACACACTGAGGATTGTGACACCCATGTGCCACCCCTCAGGAGCAGCTGTGAGAAAGGGTTCCTGTCTGTGGAGGACACTGACTGGATGGGAGGGGCCCTGCTCCAGCCTGATGCTGAGAAGCCATGCTCCCTCACAAAGCCAGTGAACTCCCTCCTCCCTCTAGCATTGAGCTTTTATCCAGAATGAAAAAAAAGAATAGATTCAGTTCTCTGTCTAGCTGTGAGTTCAAATCCACTGCCCCAGCTGTTTCAGCTGTGGTATTTTAAGGTCTTGTGGCAGAAGGATACTCTCGATTTTTCCTGCAGAAGATCTGTCGCTAGAATAATTAACTGCTCAATGACTAGTAAGAATTGTCTCTATAACCTTGTAGCAGTATGGTAAATAATCATTAAAGCAGGAAGGAACTGAGTTTCAGTCAGGGCTAATGAAGTCCTATGGATTTGACATGTTATATGTTCCATTCCTAGTTCCTGCAGTATGTCTCAGTCACCTTTCTGTGTCTTCTAGCACGCCCCAGAGTCTGGGATCTGAGGAGAGCAGAGAGACTACCAGCATAACTGAGCAATCCTTTTATTTTACTGGAAGTCAGGATTTTCCTTCCAAATTGGAAGAACTTGTAGCCATTCCCCTTGCTGGCCTGTGCACACTTCACTGAGTGACTGCAGAGAAACATATGCCTTCTTCCACGCCAACCGGTGGCCTGATTTATCACTAGCAACTTGTGGACTTGCATAAAAATAAGTCACCCTGTCTGTCTCCATGCACTTCCACTCTTAATGTACAGTGTTCCTGCCTTGCACAGTGAGTGCTACTGGATAACTGGAGGGCTGTTTGGTTCAGAGTACAGATGAATTGTTAAGACACAAGCATGATGCTGGCATTAATCACTCCTCTGGTTTGTGACTGCTTTCAAAATTGTAGATTCAAGGCTTCCATAATTGAAGTTGTGGCTTGGGTATGAATTTCTGATCAAAACTACAGGAAGTTGGTTGTGCTATGTTCAGTGAGCATATCCATTGTGTTTTCCTGTGGCCGGTTTACTCGATGTGCAGCTTGTAGTCTGTTCTTCCTCTGCCTCTGTCACAACTGGGGTGCTCCTATGTGAATTGTTCTTTGCTTTCAAACATTTTATTTAAGTGTAGCGTTCCTGTTTTATCAGATCTCCTAATTCAGAGTTCATCAGTCCTGCCAGAAAAATTGATCCTTGGCCTGTAAACATCCTTAATTTTGAAATCATTCATTCTTTCTTAGGCTGAAAGGATGAGCAAAAATGGGCAGAAGACACATCATTCCTCTACCCTTGCCATAATTCTTTGGTTTTCTTTTTTAAAGTTTGTGATTTATGCTGTGTTCTTCTTTCAAATGTTACATCAATCAGCAAACACAGATTTACAGGTGGAAGGAACGAAGGAGCTTCAGCCTACATTGCTCTGTGGCCTCACAGCTTGTATCAGCCTGACCTCTGCAACCAGCCTTGGCTACTGCAGTGTGATTTTTCAGAATTCATACACAGTGGGAAATTCTTTTGTCTGTTACGCTATTAAAGATAACAGAAAATAAGATCAGTGAAGTCATAAAAATTGCTCTGGATCTACACCCTTGTGACTGAGATCAGAACTAAGACCATTAAGATGCTCTGTTTGTGGGAGCTAGCAATATTTAAGAAAACTTTTATTAACTTCATTGTTATAATTCTACTGGAGTGGTATCACTTAATCTGCATAATCCCAACCAAGAGGGATAAAGTGGTCCAATTAACCACGTATAGGGAAACTATTTATATTCCATTGGTTTTAACTGTACACAGAATTAACAAAATTCAGAGAAATGAGTATTAAACGTGCATGAGATTTACCATCCTGAGGCCAAACAAGGAAAATGGAAACACTGAATTCTGAATTAACAATAATTTTTATATTCATAAATGTGTTTTTTATTCTTATGTACACAATTACAGTGAGAATTAATGATGAGGATCAGTCTGGCAGTGATACAGGGCAGAATAGTGGAAAATGGTATTATTTCTCTTTTAATTCTCGGGGATCAGGCAGTGTGGGACAACAAGAATACCTGCCTCAGGTGGGAATTAAAAGCTTTAATATATAAGGCTTAATCCTGTTGCAGCCAAAATCCTCTTTTCACGCGTTACTGTTGCTTCCGCATTTTGATGTGAAAAGTTTCAAAATAATGTCTTTTCTTTAGGATACTGAAAGCCTCTTAAAACTGTGTTACAGAAAATGCTCAGCCCAGCCATGTAGTAATAATGTCAATATATGTCAACATCTTAAGATGCAAGTTCAGAAAAGTGAATAAGGTGACTGCTTCCTTTCTCAGTCAGTGCAATCAGAGTGATGCAGATTTTCCTTACCATTAAAGTGTGGCTATAGAGCATCTGAATTATTTAATTGTTCTTGTGGGTATTGAACGTGTGAACTTACAGGTTCTATTTCAAGGAAAACCAACTACCATGTTTGATGCCCTTTTGTTCCACATTTGGGATAGGAAGCCCTCCATGGGATTCATGTGACATGACTTTATCAATGCCATGAGCTCTGGAAAGAACCCCTATAGAGATAGCTATGGCACGGTCTCATAGTGTGTCAGACAGTAACTATCAGTTTGTTTCTGAAGAAACAAGTGAAAATGTGAGCTGCTGGTCAAATCCTGCAATCCTTAACACTCGTGAAGCCTCTATTCATACAAGTCATCTAATTTGGTGTATGTAATAGGAGAATCCATTTCAAGGCTAGGCTCTAAGTCAGCCCATACTCCTGTCAGCAGATATTTCTGAAACTTTGTGCATGATACTGATTTATATGAGATACCTAAAGTCCTACCACTCTAAACTGGTATTTGGGGAGGAAGAATAGGTTATGAACTTCCAGAGCAACCTTCTTCCTCCTGTTTCTCTACCACTGCTTGCTTCAGTGCTCCAGCCTGCTGCCAGGATGCCATTTGCTGTTTCCTGCTGTTGTGGGTTGGTGTCACTTGTATTTGCTGTATTTGTTGTATTTGCTGCTAATATTAGTGATGAAATAAGGAATAAAATGGAAAAGGCAATTTTTAACAACTGATTCCCAGTTACCTACTCCTTTTTATCTCTTCTGTGGATTAACTGATCAGTGGATGCAGAAACCCTGGAACCAGCTCTGCTGAGAGGCAGATAAGGTCAGGCATGCCTCTTAGCTCATGAACAGCACCTCACTGACCCAGAAAGAGTTGAGCCGGTTTTATGCAGCGTGCATCCTTATCCACATGGCCAGGAGGCTCAAGCCACCTCTGTGAAAGGCTTCTAGTGTTACCGAGCTAGGCTTCTGTAAACAGGGGCACGGAGCAGTGCTTTCAGACACAGGCAGCCGAGGTCTGCTTAGCTCTGGCCACCCCCACGCCCACCCAGCACCGCACCCCAGCTGGCTCTGGCAGAGGGCTGCAGATGTGGGTACGCGCAGCAGTAATGCCCGGAGCAGAGCCCCGGCAGCCTTTCCACCAACATGAGTTGTGGAACATACTTACTTCTTAAAAAATTACTGCATACAGAGCTGTTTTCATTGATAAACTGGTTTCTTTTATTATTCCCACAGAAATTAAAGTTTACAAGGGAAATCTGTGGTTGAGAGTATTTGTGTGTATGGTTTCATAGTGCAAAAAGATTAACAGTAGTAGACTTACTTGAAATCATGGTATAACATTTCATGTTTGAAATGTGTGATATATGACTGTTTAAAACATAACTTCCTTAAACCATCGCTGATTTCGTATCTGCTTCATCTGGATGGATTAAAGCCATTAAAATATACATGTTCTTTCCATGCTATATTGATACTATTGGAGCAAAACCATCTTCCATGTTATTTAGAAAAAAGAATTCACTTTTAAAATTGTTATTTCAGGAGCTTTTAACTCTTAATATAAAGAAAACCCTTTTGTTGTAATAAATGAAGATACATCCAAATCATTCCTCCATGAGGATGCATTTCCAAAGGATTTTTGTGCGATTATGTGACAAGTAATTTTCTTCCATGCCTGTAAAGGGAGCTGAGTGGATAGTAGAGATAAGGTTTCGTGGAAAGGAAGAATGGAAACCACATTGTTGAAGTTATTAAGTTATTTTTTAAGATCTGCTGTCTCTGTAGTCTCTTCCATTTTTGTGGAAAAAAGGCTGCATTTTGAACCACCTTTCTGTTTCATTGTTGTTCTTGGTTGTAAAAAAAAAAAAAAAACAAAACAAAAAAAGCCCCATCACCTTCCAGTAAAATTGTATTAGCAGATTTTAAACAATTTTATTTCCTCATGAACTGAAGCTAAATTGTATCCTGACAGGCCTGATTTATCAGGCAAATACCCCACGTTGTTTGTCAGCTTCTTTGTTGGGGGGAAGGAGGAGGGGAAACCCGAGCAACAAAAGACCGTAACCTATTGATATTACTTCTGTGATACACTGGGGAAAATAGATTGATTTAGAACTAACCACAGAAAACTAGTCGATCTGATGAGTTTACAACAGAGCATTTTTATTTATTTATTTGTAACGAGAGTAAACATCATCAATATTCCACCCTGTGTTATTGGAAGCCTTGCAGACAGTGTGGGTTTGTGTCAGCATGCTGGGGCTATCTGTATAATGAAAGAAGGAGAGCTTAAAAAAATGGAGGGACCTTGTTTTTCTCACAAAATTGAGTGTCTTGGATGTCCAGTACATTATCGTGAGTTGTAGGATTCACAGGACAAATAGATAGGTGAGCATGTTTATTGTATTTCATCTTTTTTTTCTTTAAGAGGTTATCTTTTTTTTTTTAATTATATTTCTGTTATGTATCTCAAAAAGCTAGTAAAGCACAGGAAATTTTCTAACTGAATTTCACTGAAGAATGCCAGCCTGCAATTAACTTTCCCAGCATGTTGCCTCTGCACAGTGTTTGCATGAACGAGGAGTTCATGGTAGCAAATACTTACAGGACCAGCACAAACCAAAATGTGGCACCAGTGTGCTATTTTCTGAATTGCTAGTATGCTGTTTTACAACATTTTTGATTAAAAATACTTACAGTTTTAAAATTAAACTCATTTTTTTTCCCATGGATTGGTAAATGAGGGTGCTAGTGAGGTTTTCTGCCTCATTGTAAGCCTTCTTGAGGGACAAACCATAAATGCTTTGATGAAGAGGGTAAATATTCCTTACTCTAGTTTATTTAACAAGGTAATTTCACTTGACCTTAAATTATTATTTCAGAAGTATTTTAGTATTCACTATTTTGAATTCTAATATTATTATTAGAGTGTTTTCAAAGTTACCTGTATTCTCTCCTGCATTCAGCTACAGCTTAAGAATTAAAGGTCGATAACCAGAATGGTGTAAACCCCAGCAATGTGCATGTGAGCAGAAACATTCCATCCGTTTCCCTCTCAGAGGGCACGAGCAGAGTGTGTGCATTCCACTCATCTTCTGTATGTCTTGTTAGCTCACCAGTGGTTTTAATCCTTTAAAAACAAAACAGCTGGGCCACTTCTCTGCGTGTGAATTCCCTGTTGGGTGCAGAGAGCGGTCCAGCTGTAGGGCACAGCTTGGCAGTGAGAGAGCACTGCCCTGCACAGCAGCGAGGCTCCTTTCTGTGCCCCATGATTTTTTAAAAATGACAGGCTGACTTTTTATTTCCTGAGGTTTAATGCTGCTTAAAAGCGGGTTATGGGGGGGGGAGGGGGGTGTGTGTGTGTATCTTCCAAAACAATGCCTGCAAGGGAATCTCCCAGTAAAAGTTGCAGATGAAGGAGTGAACTGCCAGCAGTGTCCAGTGCAAGGGTCCCGACATCTCCCCTATTCTTCCCGTGCCATGGATTCCTGCTTCTCCTGCAGCTTACTGCCCTGGCACCTGACCAAACTCTTTTGTTTTCCAGGGACAGTTGTTGCCTGTTTTTAGGTTGCAGAGACTGCAGCCTCATACTTATTTTCAGCATTTCTTGCTCCGAAAGGTTGATGTCTGTGTGCACGGTGTTAAGGCAGAAGGGTAATGGCCTTTTTTAAAAAAATTTCAAACTGCTTTGAGATTTTTTACTTTTAAGTGCAGGCTTCTCAGCAAGGAGGATTTTCATATTACTAAGTATTATTAAGTAAAAGTGCTTAGTCTTTTTATAATACTGTAATGTACAAGAAGTGCCAGTTTAGCAGTAATCAGTTGTGTTCCTGTCAGCCTTTGGATACTGTTGTGACAAATTTGATATCCAAGATATGGTTACTGGAATATTTAAGTAATCCATTAAAATATACTTGTGTTTATCATATAATCACAGAATGGTTTGGGTTGGGAGGAACCTTAAAGACCATCTAGTTCCATCCTCCCCACACCATGGACAGGGACACCTTCCAGTAGACCAGGTTGCTCAGAGCCCCATCCAACCTGGCCTTTCAAGCTGTAACAAACACAACTTGAAATTAGCAGATCCTCGATAGTCCAGAAGATCTTTTCAGCCTGCTGAGGTGTTGGAGGTCTTTCTCACTCATCCCAGGTGATGCCTGAGCAAGCACACTCCGCCCTGAGCTTTTCTAAGTGTCACATCCAGGTGGTGAGAAGCATCCCTTTGCAGTGTTTCGAGGCCTTATTTTCAAGACAAGTCACTGAAGCCTTAAACAGTGAAAATCTTAGTTATGTCTAAGAGCCATTTTTGTGTTAGATCATGGATAGTTTAACCTCCCTTTACAGCCATTTACAAAATAGAGTTGTTGAAGTGATCTACTGCATTTTCCATCTGCCTTTCTTTAGGTATGTTGTGAAAGAAATGGCTGAAAAGGACAGCACATTTAGGTATGATTTTAAACATTTCCTTTATGCTTTAACTGCACAGTTGCATTCAGTGTGTTGTGACAGTATCTCATGTGCACATGCTGTTAGAATTCCATGCCATTTTCCAAGGCATTAACATTGAAAGATGGACTATTGTTAGCCAAGAATCTTTTTTTTTTTGTTGTCTGATAGCATTCAGAAAGGAAGAACAAAAGAGGAATTGGTGTGGGGTATATCCTGGTGAATTATTTTAGTCTTCCTCTAACTGTACCCCTTTTCCTCCCTTTCCTATCCCTGTTAGACATTAACCCCTTATTCCCTGCTCCCCCTCCCCCAAGTCAGTCACATGGGTAATTTTACAGCTTCTTCTCTCAACAGATAACAGTCTGGAGCTAAACGTATTATTGTCTACTTGTCATATGTATTGGTTTATCATCTGTATGTATTGGTTTTGTCATCTAAATTATAAAACAGCTCAAAGAAGCAAGCAGTAGTGTTTACATGGCTTAGTGCTGCTTAACCCATCTAAGCTGTTAACTGTGTAAAATGTATTTGCAATGCAGGGGTATTGTTGTTTTAAAAAGTTTAGGGCTGGGGTGTGCTTCCTAAGTAGGAGTCCCTGATTGCTGGAACAAGGAAAAAAAGCTGAAGACTAGATAGTATTATTTGGTTGTGAAATTGAGTACTTCTAATCTATTTCAGTCATCAGCCTCTTGCAATTAATATAGCATTGTTTATGTTGGAATCTGTACACTTCTGCTTCTTCATTTTTCCTTTAATATGTATAGTTCTGTGCAGTCGCAAATCCACAGTGAAGGAGAATTTAGGAGGTTTTTTTAACCTTGCTATATGCTCTCTTCTTTCTTTATTAGTAGGTGTTACTGTTACAGTTCTTTTGAGAGTATTGAAATATAATGCTAGACAAGTTCCTCAAGGTGTTCCTCTATTAAGATGTTCATCTTCTTTATATAAAAAAATCGCCCTGATTCACCTTCCTGTCAGTGATGTAGTGAAGAAAGGATTTCCCGTTAGCATAATTGCCATCTCTTTATGGTTTTGAGCCTGGTGCTACCTAGCAAATCATGGAAGCCTACTGTGAGAAAGACAATCCCATTTTAATAAATCCTTCTTACTTTTGTTCTTTGTAAGTGCTGATTCTATTGTAATTACACATTTGAGTTTTATTTGTCTCATGATGTAATTTACATATAAACTTGTATCTTGTATTTAAGCTAACATACATTATTTCCATGGTGCTTCTGAAGTGAAGAGATACTCACTTAGTGGTTGCACTAACCTAGAGTTTCTGAGAACAGAGTCGAATGAGAACTGGTCAGTTTTCATGGCAGGAGTCAGCTTGTGTACTGTTCTGTACATGTATGTACACAGAGATGTGAATGTGAAAGCTCCCATGTGCACATCGTGCTATCAGCTTTCATGATGTTGTAACATAAGTGCACGCAGCAGAGAGGAGGAAAGGGCTGAAGTGCTCAGGGCGAAAGGGTTAATGTCATACCTTAATGCCTGGGGATGATGCCATGCATCATTTGTGAGCTCTGAGGTGGCTGACCAGTTCCCTTGGAAAGAGAAGGCATTTCAGAGCGAGGTGTGATCTTTGTTGATTGACAAAGAATGAATAAATAGTTAAAAGAGCTGAATAAATACCACCCTCCTGTGTAAGTCCAGGCACACCCAGGCTGGCACATGTGTATTGTAATGTGACACTTCACCCAGGTGCTTGAGGTGATTTGTAATGAAAAACATCCCCAAAAAGCCAAATCAGAGTTTAATCACAACTGCTTCTGATAGAGTTTTTCTTTTACAGTGACATTTCAGTGGCAATTGAAATAAATGCAAAGTATTACAATATTTTGCAAATAGGATGTATTGATAAGTATACATGCAAAGGGTGATGGAGGCTGCTTGAGTGGAAGCAGGGGCCTTGAGCAGGTTCTTTGCCAATTGGTGACGTGAAATGGTCCACTGAATTGGATAACACAGTGCATACCATAGTGACTGATTAAAGTGATTTGTCCGTGACTACGGCCTACTCTGCTACTGAGGCCCTTTACCCTATTTTCAAACTTTTTCTTTTTTTCAACCATTCTAAACAGATGTGATATTAAGGGAGAAAAGAAATGTGCTGATGTATTCACAGCTATAAAATTCCATATTCTGAATTAAGATAAAACACACAATTTCCAGAATGTCTGCACACTTCTATGCAATACTGTATTATAATGCACTTATCCCGGGAACAAGTACACTGCTAGAAACTGATGACAAAGGTAGTAATAAATACCATTCTCTAATATAACCTAAATTACAATCAATACCACATTTGTGAATTCGTAGATGTATTTATTGGAAGGGGAGAAAGTAAAACACTTAAAGATTTTTATTTGTTGCTGGTGTTTTGTTTCTCTAATTGCAAGCCTTATTTCCTTACTATTTTTTCCAGAAGGTATTTAGAAATCTTGTGGTGGAAACACGGCTGAATGCCAGTTAGGAAGACTGAATGCTGAACATACTGTTAAGTGGGGGTCACTAGTTTGAAAATACCTGCAATGATGTGGGGAAAAGTAGTCAGAGGGATACTGTTTAATAACTTGCAAATGATTTTTTTTAAGTGTAGGAGAAAAAAGCTTGATGTTTTGGTCTTAGATCAGGATGTTTGGATTTAACAATGTACTTAGTATGTCATTTCCCTTCCTGTGCTAGGGAAATCAATACTAAGTGATAATGGGGCTTGTACATGTTATTTTCTTTGTGATTCAAGGGAAGCTTTGTTAGACTCTGTGTCTCTTCATTGGTTAGTCTGTAGTATATGCAGACAGAGTAGTGTAAGCATAGTCTTCAAATTCCACTGAAAAATCACATCAAACTTCAGTGCAGTGGTGACATCAAAATGGAAGCAGTTCACCTAAAATATGTTACTGCAGTTGTTTTAGAAGTGCAGAGTTAATTGTACTGGGCTTGGTTTCTTTTTACTCATCTTAAAGGAAGATACAACAATAAATTACAGTAATTTCTGAAAGGATAATGAAGTTCTGTTCATTATTTAACTTCTTTAAATTATAGGTCAGTCTTGTAGGACATGGTGGCATGCAGCATGCCATGAGCAGCTTGTGCTGTTTTGCCTGTGGAAATGAAGATATGGTTGGTATCTTGCTACTATTGATGAAGATGTGAAGTGGGAGGTGCCAGGGATTGTCTCATGGAGTGGATTTACAAATGTTGGTGTTTGCAGTCTTTTTAAAAATTACTCAGGTTTTATCAATAACATTTCTTTGCAGGGTAAAGCAAATTCGGGAGATGAGACTGCAGCTGTACATATAGCTTTGCACAGACTAAAGTTCTTGATATTGAATAAACTAGTAGTGACTACTAAATACTAGGTGAAATAGTCAAACGGTGCCTTGTTACTTTCCAGGAATCTGAAAATATACATTATCTTTATGTGGGCTTGATCCAGAGCACGTTGCAGTATTTTGTTCATAGTTATGGTTAGTCATTTTTTTAATCCTTCAGTTGACTCCACAGACCTAAGTATTTGTGAAATAATTTTTTTTAATTGGTGGTTAAGGGAAAAAAAAATATTGGTTTAGTTCTTTCCAGTAACGTTAGATTATTATAAATGAAATATCTATGCATTCAGTGCAAGTTTTATAAGACAAAGAAACAGAAACCATACAAAACCAGCCGAAATAGAAAATTCAGTGGTGCACATAAGGTCACCATGCCAAAGGCGTGTAATTATTTCTTTGTATCCTGTGTTAGAATAATGTAATCCAGTAACTGGTGTTCCTGGTGTGTGTTACAAAGGATTCAGTAAGGAATTGCTGGAGAGTTCTTCAGGACTCCCATGGCTAACAAGGTTAAATAGAAGAGTTCGTGGGCTTCAGCCATTTCCGAGAAGTGTGGGAGAAGCCTTGTCCGTGCGGCTGGAGGAGGCTCTCTGCCCCCCTCGGCTCCCGGCAGCGCATCCCATGGGAACTGGCACCCCGGACACAACCCCGTGCACGTGGGTTGGGAGTTTTGAGAGCAAGCAAACAAACCCGGATTCATGACTCTTGCCGGGGCTCTACTGAGTTTATTGTGCGTCGAACCCGTAAATGCCATTCCAGACCCTGTGACCCCACCGTAAAGGTTTGGCCCAGCGCCTTGGCCCGCCGTGCCTGGGCGGAGCCAGAGGAGCCGAGGTGCCGGGCCCTGGGACAGAGCCCGCTGGTGCGGGGCACCGCGTCCTCCTCGGGCCTGGGTTTCCCTGGCTGCAAGCACCGTGTCCCGCGGGCCCTGGCTCCGGGAGCGGCCGAGCCGCGGCGGCGGCAGGCGCTGGAGCCGCGGGACGCGCGAGTCCCGGGGCGAGCAGGGACACCGCGGGGCGATGGCTGGAGATCTGGTGCCCTCTAGTGGGGCCGGCGCCCGGGCCCGCCGGAAACCTTCCCGTTTGACGCTGCGTTGCATAACTCCATGTCTGTCTCTGTTTGGTTTTAGATGCTACAACTGTGGCGGCCTCGACCACCACGCTAAAGAATGTAGTCTACCTCCGCAGCCAAAGAAGTGCCATTACTGTCAGAGCATCATGCACATGGTGGCTAACTGCCCCCATAAAACTGTCTCGCAGCAGCCCGCTAGTTCTCAGGGAAGACATGAAGCCGAACCGCAGCCTTCCACTTCTGCCTTCCTGAGAGAAGGGGGAGGAACACACGGCTTCTCGTCTCCATCGTACTCTCAGGAAGGCAGGCCGGAGGTCTCGGAGCGCTCGGGCAGGTCACCACAGGAAGCTTCGTCGAGTAAGTTGTCTGCATCGCCTGAAGAACCGAACAGAAAGGGGCCTTCTGTTCAGAAAAGGAAAAAAACTTAATGCATTTGTCATAATGTTCCGTTTTTTTTACCCTCTTGGGATGTCTACCTCATGCAAGTACAGGGGAAATAATTTCATTATCACTGTTGAGGAACTGTGAATGTTTTTTTGTTTTTTCTTTAATAGACAAATCACTCCAAACAAAATACATTTGAGCAGGGTGCATTACGTTTTACCTTCCGTGTGTGTATGAGTGTGCATGTGAGTGTGTGTATGTGTACATATCTATAAATATATATTTTTCCATCAGACCATTCTCCAGATCCCACCAGACGTTACTGTGAAGCAATAGTCACAGTACCCAATATTCCTGAACTCATTCCTAGAACCTGTTTCCAAATGTGTTCAAAAAGCAAACAAGAAAACCCAAGAACTTTCACTCAGAAACAAACCAAACCTGATAAACCACACACAGAACTGAGATCAAGACTGTTACTTCTCTTGTGAACCAAAGGATACTTTCATATTTTAAAGCTGCCATATGGTACTAAAGATACTAAGACATCCCCCGTACCATCAATTTTAATTACTTCCTTTTTCATCTTCCCAAAGTATCAAAACCCCTCCCCTCCCCACACCGGTGCAGGGCAGTGTCATGACTCAAGACGACTCTCATTGCCATTACCCTTTGTTGGTGAGGAGTTTAGAGCTCCAGAAAAGACAATGAATGTGTAGTTTCTGTGATGGTTTCTCAAAACATCTTGTTAAATTAATATGATTGTAACTGTAATTTAGATGTCTGTTGTGTAGGGGAGAATGTATAAGTTGTTACCAAACAGACCCTTTTGAGTGGTGTCAGGATACCATCCTGGTTAGTCATTTGTATTCTGTGAACATTTAGGGTACCTTGGTGGCAGTAGTAGCCACAGCAGCAGCAATTTCTCTTGGTCCCAAGTAGTGTCCCTCAATTTGAAGGGTCTTCCCCCTTATTTTCTGTTGAAATACATGGAGAGAGCTCCCTAAGGATTTTTATTGTTGTTGTTTGTTTGGGTTTTGAAGAAAACAAAATGCAAAGCTAATGAGATCCTGGGCTAAAGAGTTTCTTAAGAATAAAGGTTGATGGGTACTTGGGGTTGCTCAGCTAGCCTCCCTTGCTGATGATACAGCATGTGTGCAGACCAGCCTGGGTGAAGGGACCTGCAAATTTGCCAGAAGCCCTGGACATCATCTGCTTCTTGTGAACTGGGGGCTGCTGCTGATCAGCCTTGGTCTAGAGTTCCCTAGGACCACACACTTCTGTGTGAAAGAGGAGAAAGATTGGTGGCCTCAGAGTGAGGCTCCCTGGGCTGCAGGCCTTGCTCGGGGTTAATAGAGTTGGAGCCTATCAAAACTTCGAGTCGCTTTCCATTTGTAACTTTTGAATTACCAAGTCATACGTAAGATAACGTACTCTGACAAATCCCATTGTGGATGTAAGTTAATTAGAGAAACCTGTATAATCCTTAACATTGGCAATAAACACAGGCTGTTAAAGCTTGAAAGTGTCGGGTAGGTTTAAGCTCGGATAATCAAACTAAAGGAACAGCCTGTGTGAAAGGCTGCAGCGAGCCAAAGTCTTACCATGGTAGCTCCTCTGCAGCCAATAGTTACAACAGGTATGCAGCTGGCTCATTGCGTGGCCTTCCCCTTCCCACTTGTCCTGCCAGATGAGACTTTTACTGGTGCTGCTGCTGCTGCTTCAGTGAACAGGTAGTAATCAAACTCCTCAGTGAAGGGCACAATTTCAAGAGAATTATTTTGTGTGAATTCCTTGCCAGTGTTTGCAAGAATCTCGAGGTTTATACTGAAGTTCTCAGTATGCTAATGCAAAGCTTACCTTTGACGATATTGAATGTGATATATCTATAGAGAACTTCCTTGCCTTATGTAAGGATAGTAAACTTATTTATGTAGACAAATCAAAGTGGCATTGCTTAACCTTCTAGTCGGTGTAAAAGCCAGGTTAAACAGCAAAGATGCAAAACTTAGGTCACTTTGAAAATTTAAACCAAAGTTCCTTATAGAAATAGGCAATTGTGGATTTGAAAACTGGTCATTCCCTGTTTATATGTAAGAAGTTCAGAGCTGAGATAAGGAAATACTTTCAACATGCGGATTTTTATTGGTGCTGTTTGAAATCACTGTGTGCACCGAAGTCAGACTGAACTGCTAAGAGCACATACCAAACCCTTATTGTTGAAAGCTTAAGGTTTTATTTTTATATATTAGAATGTTATCACTGTTACATAACATACTCAGGACAAAGAACTTTGCTCAGGGAATATACCATGTAATGTTTTTTTTTTCTTTACAGAATAGTCTACAGACTTGCTTACTCAGAACAAACCAAATAGTCTTAGACCTTTTTATCTCTATATAAGTATTATGTACTGATATTAGTAACTACCTCTGAGTTGACATAGACCTACGTTTCTGATAATCAGCTCTCAGCGTTTTGTATCATAAGTTCCTGTGAAATGATGAAGTGGTATTCTGTACTGGTTGCTTATGTGAGCGTTTGTGTCTTTACATTCACAGGGTCTGAGTTTTCAGAGATGCTGGGCTACCACAGCTCCCACTGACTTCCAGTCGGAGTTACTGGTGCTTAGCTTTTCTGGGAGGGGAGGGATGGGGGATGGGGGGTGGAGGGGGAAGAATAAAAACACAAAAGCATCAAGCCCACTTTGTTTACATAGGTGACAATAAAATTATTATTCTGTTTACAGCAAAAGGCTACCTCATATCTACTGCATGAACACACCTTTGTGCTGCTCTGGCCTTAAAGGTGGCTGTTGATCTATGGTACATACCTTTTATCTGTACTAAATATGTAACTGTTAGTTCACCACTGCAGACATTATGGTAAATAATTGTTTAAGATGAAGCATCCATTTGAAATTATGAGACCTTTCCAAACATTTCTTTGAAAGTTTTTGTTTTTCTGTCCAAAGGATTATGGGCACTGTTCACGGAAATAAATACAGCTCCAGAAGAGACAAAAATGTACATGCCTAGGATAAACATATGGCAGCATAAGCTGCAGCAGGGAACTACTTAGCACTGGGCTGCAGTAGGAAAAAAATCTAGTTATACTACTTCAATAGGCTGCTCCAAATAAGCAAAGAACCTTTTAAAGGAGGAGGCACAGAGTTTGGGATTCTTCCTTCATGTCTAAGGACAAAATTAATATTCGGCAGCATCCACTCAGGCTAGATTTCCCCCTATTCACCAGCCTGTCCTTGCCAGAGCGCTCCACAATAAAACTTGTTTGAGTAGAAATAGTTCAAATACCTGCTCAGACAGATGTATTTTTCTTCTAACAATAGTGGAGATAAGGTTAAACTGGAGCAAGAATGTCTCCCTCCCCTTCCCCCACCCCAAAATACTCAATGTGATTTAATTGTAAGGGACATTGTGAGATATTTTTTACTCTTCCCAAGGAGAGGTCATGGTATTTAATTACACGCTACAAAAGCTACTCCATGAGGAAGACTTGTATTTGGAGGAAGAGCCAAATAACTTTTTGCTGCAGTTAATGGTAAATCTGGCATTGTAATACCATTTGCAATATTTTGCCTTTAGCCAGCTTTCAGGGAGTGCCAAACACCACATTTGGGTCCTGCCTCTTCCCATTGCAGGCCACCTTTTGAGCCATTTTATTCTGCACCAGTGTTATCCTGGAGTTCCTGCTTGGTCATACTTAGTTTTGTTAATAGAACCCCATGAAAAAGTGCTTATAGATCTTGTTCCATTCTTTGTAAGAAGAATTATAAAAGAACATGGGAAATCACACTGAGTCTTAAATTTAATTTAATTAATTTATCTGTAAGAAATGTTTATCATAAAAAATATATATGTATTCCCCTGTGCTAGATATAAAAGTAATTGGGAAGATATGTACATGTGCAGATGCACTGATTTTAATTTCCTAGAAGTCTTAATGAGATTTGAGTTGTTTTAGAAACAAGCAGAGCCTTGTTAAATGCATCAATCTTATTTTGCTTAGTTTATCAACAGCCTCTTTAAGATCCAGTGGTTGTGTTACCCCTGTTACAACTGTTGACTGATAACAAGAGGTTGATCTATGAACACACACTTCTTCTTTTTTTATGTAAACCAGAGCTGTGTATCAGCAGCTGTGGCAGCGTTTTTCTGAGAATGTTGAAAAGTAGCAAGGTATTTGCTACCATTGTCATTGAACCAAATGTATGAGCAACCATCTTTACAAAGGACAATGGTTTTGACTACCTCTTGGATTACTAAGTTAAGCAACAACTGTCTGACAAACATCACCAGACTGGCTTAAACTAGTATGTGTTGCCTGTGATAATAATAACAATAACCATACTAGAGACCAAAGTGAACACTGATTTCTATATGTCTTTAATACTGTGTCTTATCTAGTGTTTTTAAATTATCTTCTGTAGTATAGATTACCTCATTGTCCATTTTGACTTGTATGTTGTTTACAAGGTGAAATAAATGAAAAATCACTTGAATTTTATGTTGTAAGAAAAAAGCCGTGAGTTGAAGTTTTGAAGGTCATTTCACCTGTTTACTGTCTTGAGGGACTAAAGCACTGATTACCTTTCTGCATATCATGTATTTTATATTCTCATTTCATGCCTAATGTCTTTTTTTTTCCTGTCAGTCATGGATATTGTGAGGTTTAAAATAATTACTTGATTAAAAATAAAACATATAACGTTGGCATTTACAGTGAGCCATTGAGATTTGCTTTATTTTCATGGTAAAACACACTGCATATCACTGGAGAGTTTTCTTTTGTACCTATGCTCACTTCGTTTTGGGATATTACCTTCACAAAAAATAATTTTAGTTATATAAGCTGTTGTTGGGAGGAGAGAGGGAGGGAGGGACGAATAAATGATTAATTCATAGCTAGATCATACTTGCAGTACTGTAGAAATTGTACCCCAAAACCTATTCACCTATTGAAATTAAATTGCAGTATTATAGCTTTTGGTACTTACTCTCTGTGAGAATACACTGGACATTAAAACTGCCAGACATTTAGACATGTAGGTTATTCTCTGGGCTGAAAAGCTTTTGGTATTTTAGGCCTCATCCCATCTTTATTACTTCTTCCATAATCTGTAAGCTTGTATATATCTATTTCATGCTAGTTTAAACTGAATTGAAGAGGGGTTTCTCTCTAGAAAGGGAAGTGCTGTCATTTTTCATTACCTGGAAATTCCTTCTCTAGATTACATAAAGCATTACTAGTGACTTGGATAGCATTAGCTCATCATTCTGTATTAAAATATTTGAGGACTTGTATATGCCACTTCCAGTGCCTCTGTTTCAACAGAGGGCTCTACATGCAGGTGATTAATAGCAAAATTTAACAATCTCTGCTAATACAAGGGGGAAAACACTTTTTTTTCTATTTGTGCAAACACCTGCATGAAAGGGTTACTACCTACTACTCTTCTAGTCACAGAAAACTTCCATTTGCTTCCCCTCACCTTACCTCTAATACATGTCCTCAAAAAAGAGTGAGCTATGAAGATGTGTCACAATCACATGTCCAGTCACATCCAGTCATGTCCCCACCTCACTCCCAGCCTGTGAAAATGAAATGAACCAAATGGTTTCATTTCCTGGAATGTGGAAGAGGTGACTCTCCATCTTCTTGGCTAAGATCCCCCATGTGTCCCACTTCTTGTACCAGTCATGAGGAGTGAGGCTTTCTTACGAACATCTGACGAGTGCTCTGTGAAGAACATGGTTCACACCAGGGGCTTACATGTGCTCCTGGCCAGCCTGACGCCAGTGTTTCAGGGAATGAGAGGAGACACCTTGGGCATGCCACCATCTGACTCCTGGAACACCCTTCAAGGTGACACGCAGGAGGAAGCCACCTTGGGGAGCTGTGAGCAGCTCTGGCCATGCACAAATGTAGGAAGCCCTTGGAACAAGTGAAATGGAGATAACCTTCTCTCCAACAGTGTCTAATGTTGGATGAAACCAAAGCACCTGGAAGAACAACACCTTACTCTTCCCACCTTGCCTCCCTAATGTGCAGCCCTCCTTCCCAGAGCCACTAAAAGTCAGAATTTTTATCCTTTCAGCAGCTGCCCCAGGACAGTTTAGAACTATTGGCTTCATGTTATAGACAGGAAGCCTTGTCTTGCACATTAGGCAAAGGCAGATCATCAGTGGTACGTAAATCCACTGCTGCAAGCCAAGGCCCCCTTTCCTAACATTGCAGAGAAGTGGTCACACAGCATTAACAGCAACATTGCTCTGTGCCAACAAAGAAGAAATCCTTGGATTGAAACTTCTAAATTAGTCAATAGAGTAACATCAAAATCACAGAAGCCTTTTGAAATAACAATAAAAGTAGCATACTTATTTTATTCCTTGTTCTGTGGGTCCTGGGACACATGCTTCCCAGCTATCTCCAGCCTTTCTGGAACCCTAAGTGCCAAAACAAATGTAGCCATTTTTGAAAGAATTGCATTTTTCTTGCAATCTGTTGGGACCAGGAGCTGTTTACACAAGTTATTCATTTCAAAATCACTCATAATTTATGATAGGCTCAGCATAGCTATCTCCTTCCCTCAACACCACACAACTTTCCCCCGGTAACAAAAATATCCCAGATGCAAATAATTTCACGTACTTTCAAGTTTTTTACATAATTAGCCCTCGCACTTCCTGTATATTTGCACAGGAAGACACACTGTGGTGGACAGGAGGGAATTCATTCTGTGGATGTGCTCCTCCTGATATTATTATAATTTAGGTGGTGTCCTGATTAATTAACATAAACACCATTTTGGCAAAGCACCCTGCTGTTTCCAGTGTCATCTGCTGCCTGCAATGTTGTTGACCTCTAGGATGACCAGTCCCCTCAAGAGCAGGTTACTCTGCACCAGTTATTATTTTTTGCAGTCATTGGCCACTGCATGATTGCAGAGTAGCTGCCATCGAGCCCCGGGCACCTTTTCAGGCTGCTGATGCTCAGTTAACATGCAGCTGGTCGATTTTTGTTTGCTGGCTGTTCAATACTTGGCCCCAGGCATTACTTGCTGTGCAGCTCTTAGCCTAGATATTCAGGGCTGGAGCAGCCAAACAGTTCATAGACCAACAAAGATGGACTGGTGGTGTTACTAAGGTTGGGCCAGCCAGGAGAAGGCAGAAAGAATGACAAGCACTGAGCTTAGGTGTCCATCCATGCTTAGATGCTTATACAACCCATTTACTTCCAAATAATCCAGGATTCCAAGCCAGGAAGTACCAGCTGTTTATCTAGTTTGACCTGCCGGATGGCACAGGCTATTAAATTCAGGGCAGTTACTACGGCATTGAATTTTAGCACTCGGCTTTAACTGGAGCCATGTTTGCTTGGGTGCTTTAAGCATATTTTCTAATTGGGCTTCAGATCAGGCCTGAATGCTTTTGAGAAAAAAAAAAGAGATGCTCTGGTCCATGACAGCTTGTTTTAATCACCTGCTGCTAACAAGTAGTGCCTCATTGCCAGTTCCACTGGTTTCAACTTCCAGCTTTTTGTCCACTATAGTAAAAGGTCCTATGTGCACCAATAAGGAAATTCAACCCTCTTTTTTTTAGTTTTTAAAATTATGGACAAGATCCAATATATTTTTTCTTTCCTTTTCTTTTTTTAATGTAGAATTGCCTCCTCCTTTATCATCATGTTGAGAAACTTGCTACTTGCCTCATTCAGAATCCTTTAACTTCTATGCTGGGATAGCATATCAGCTCTGGCTTTAAAATCAGCTTTGTTGAGCTGCCAGTGTTGGTCTTCAGTGTCCTAGAAAACTAGTTCTTTTGTCTTCTTTCCCTTTTAGAAATGTGCTGGATTATCATGCACTGGGTTCTTCAAAGCAATTAGCTAAAAATGCCCCACCAAAACCAAATCAAACAAAATAATAAAAAAAATAACAAACAACCAAACCCACTTCGGTTGGAGCATCCAAAATATTTGAGGTAGTCAGACTAATCAGATATTTTGGGAAATACTGGCTGAAAGTTACTAGAATAATGTATAATAAGTTGAATTTGGAAGTATTTTGGGAGCTGCCTATGAAAGAAAGCAGCAATGCTGTTTCTCCCCCAAGGCAGCACAGGAAGGGTGGGGGCTTGAAGCGCAGCAAGTTCTTTCCATTCAGCCCCTGTTTCTTTCATCTCTCCTTGTCCTACACTGACAGCTGTGACAAAAAGTCACA
>NW_008239110.1:5491255-5517831 GCF_000691975.1 Corvus brachyrhynchos
CTGAACCGTACCTCCTCTGGAGTTTCAAGCCTGAGAGTTTCTGAAAAGCAGCTGTCTTGCACAAAGCTGAGCAGAGAGGAGCAGAGGCTGCCCCCACAGAGCCCCTCTGCTCTGCTGCAGCAGTGTGGGAGGGCGAAGGGGACAGGCACAAGCGCCACACCAGCAGTCCCTGAGCCCTAGGATCTGTTTTTCTGTCAGCAAAAGCCAAGGGGAATTAAAGCAAAAGAACTGCAGGAACAGACATAGGGTTTCAGCATCAGCATCAGGTGATTAAAGAAAAGAGAAAAGAGAGAAAAGAGAAGAGAAGAGAAAGAAGAGAAGAGAAGAGAAGAGAAGAGAAGAGAAGAGAAGAGAAGAGAAGAGAAGAGAAGAGAAGAGAAGAGAAGAGAAGAGAAGAGAAGAGAAGAGAAGAGAAGAGAAGAGAAGAGAAGAGAAAAGAGAAGAGAAGATAGGAGAGGAGAAGAGAAGAGAAAAAAAGAAAAAAAGAAAAAGAAAATGAAAAAAAAGGAGAAAAAGGGCAAGGTTTGCTAGCCCCTCTGACCAAAGAATCTGGAAAAAATAGGATTAGTGGCAGCTCCTGGAGTTTGGAGACAGCCTATCAGGGGGCTTCAAAGAGCAGCAATAGGCTCAGGTGTCCTTCCATCTGTTTCAGTAATGCTCCATTTTCAGATCAGGGATTGGGGTTGTTTCTCCTGATGGCTCATGACCTGAATACTAAAAGCTACAGCCTTGTTCCCCTGCCCATATTGGGTGTGCTGGCAAGGTCTGGGGTGCAGGGGGGTTACAGGGGTGTCTTCTGTGAGGAACTGCTGTAAGGTTCCCCCATGTCTGACAGAGCCAATGCCAGCCAGCTCCAGGGCAGAACTGCTGCTGGCCAAGGCTGAGCCCAGTGATGGTGGTACCTCTGGGATAACAGATTTAAGAAGGGGAAAAGTACTCTTCACAACTGCAGTTGGACAAAGGAGTGAGAACATGTGAGAGAAAGAGCTCAGCAGACACCAGTGTCAGTGAAGAAGGAGGGGGAGGTTCTCCAGGCCTGGGGCAGAGATTCTCCTGCAGCCCTTGGTGAAGACCATGGTGAAGCAGCTGTGCCCCTCCAGCCCATGGAAGTCCATGGGGGAGCAGGTGGATGCCGAGAGGGGGCTGTGGCCCCATGAGAACCCCACACTGGAGCAGGCTTCTGGCAGGACCTGTGGCCCTGTAGAGAGAGAAGCCCATGCTGGAGTAGGTTTGCTGGCAGGACTTGGGACCCCATGGAGGACCCACACTGGAGCACTCTGTTCCTGAAGGCCTGCACCATGTGGAAAGGACCCACACTGGAGCAGTTCATGAACAACTGCAGCCTGTGGGAAGGACTCACTTCACTGGAGAAGTTTATGAAGGACTGTCTTCCATGGGAGGGACACCACCCTGGAGCAGGGGAAGAGTGTGAGGAGTCCTCTCCCTGAGGAGAAAGGAGGAGCAGAGACAACCTGTGATGAACCTACCACAAGCCACAATGCCCATTCCCCGTTCCCCTGCACTGCTGGCAGGAAAGACATAAAGATTTCGGGAATAAAATTAAGCCCAGAAGGAAGAAGGAGGGGACGGGGGGCAGATTGTAGGGGAGTTGGTTTTAGATTTCATTTCTCATTACCCTACTCTGATTTGATTGGTAATAAATTATGCTAATTTCCCCAAGTTGAATCTGTTTTGCCGATGACAGTGACTGGAGATTGATCTCTCCCTGTCCTTATCTCAACCTATGAGTCTTTCATTACATTTCCTCTCCCCTGTCCAGCTGAAGAGGGAGTAATAGAGCAGCTTTGGTGGGCACCTGGTGTCTAGCTGGGTCAACACACCCCACTGCCCAAAGTCACGAGAGGCTGAGGATATTTCACCTTGAGCCAGTACTGCTGAGAAACAGCCACCTCTGCAGAACACCCTTCCTCTGGGTGCTGCGCTCTGCATGGGAGTCACCACAGTCCTGCTGCATGAGGGCCATGAATTGCAAAGAGGAAGGTAAAAACTTGTTCCTAGAAACCTCCCACAGATTCCCAGAACAACAAGGGAGGGGCTGTTGTTCCAGCTGTTTGACCAGACAGCAGCATCTCTACAGGTAGTGGTGTAAAGCCTCCCTTATTTTGTCTGCTCATGATTTCTTGCTGTTCAGCTTGACAAAGCAGCAAAGGTGGGCCTAGGGTTCTTCACAATTTTTCTGCAAGATGAACGTTTTCTGAGCACTCTGGCAACTGGTAGGTTTTTGGGACTGGGAATGACAATATGCTGACCTATCTCTGAGGTTTTAAACAGGTATTTTTGTCTACAAACAAGAAATTTTTCAAATCAACAGCATCAACACTGTTTTCAACAGCAGGTTAGGACCAATTTACAGATTAATTTTTTCAGAGAAAATAGTCTACCTGCCTCTTTTTACATGGATTTGAAGCACTACAGTGAGACATAGACACAGCAGGAACAGGGAAGGTAGTGGAAGAAAATGCACCAATCAGCACAGACCTTGAGTCCCTAAGTAGCACAAGGTATTTATTAGCTTGCAGCTAAGAGCTACAAGCAGTTACCAGAAAAACCTTGTCACCCTCATGAGTCACACAGGGACATGCTATACTCACTCAAAATCAAAACAAAATCATCCATTTCCTGGAACACTACCAGCACAAAGCCTAAGTGAAGTGACAGGATACAAGAAGAAAGGGCTAGTAGAAGAATAAAGAAGGTCAAGAGTCTCTTTCAATTGGTTTCCTCTTGCTGCAGAGAGACTCTGGCAGGTCCCAACAGCCACGGGGCTCCTGGGGTCACCCGGAGCCCCTAGTAGAGCTTCCCAGGCCCGTGCCAGCGCTGCCAGGGTCCACCCGCATGCATCACCCAGTGCCTCTTAAGTGTCCATCTAACCTATTGCTTCTGAGCCTGCCTTTGTCCCCACTGAGTCAAAGGGGAAAGGATTTGGGTCACTGTGAGTTTTTGTTAGAAAGGTTCCCTAAATTAGCTCCTCTATTTGAGGTAAAAGAAGAAAGGAGTCCATCTTTATTTTCCCCATTCACCCACCGTAATTACTCCGTCTCATCCCTGTCTGCTATTCACTGGCTCTCAGCAAGGCCCCTGCAGCCAGGTCACAGGTCAGCACGGAGGACAAGCCCCTGCTTCCCTGAAAAGGATTGAAATGTCTTAAGTGCAGCTTCAGCAACTTCCAGAACGTGCCAATCCCTTCTGAAAAAGTGGGCTTGGTGAACCACACCTGCAGTGACACAGCAAGGAGACCACAGGTCTGGAAATCTCTGCTCCTGCACTTCATTCTCTGGTTATCACTTGGTTTGCTCAGGGTCTCAGGAAAACTGTTCATATACCCCAAGTCTCTTTATAGTGCACTGCTTTATTTCTCCAGATTATATAGCAAGGTACTTCCCTTGTGAATTTTCAGAGCTACTCAGCTGCCTTGTTTGTATCTTTAATTTTAATTCAATGTACAATTTTGCTGTTGTTGTTATTAATAGTCATAGGGCAATTGCACTTTTTCTCTGAAGTCCTGGGAGAAGATCTTACCTGTACATTTCATATTAGAGCTAGTACTTGACATGTACAGATATGTCTAACAGCCCCTTTAACTTCTTATGATACGAGTTCTTCTAAGTTTTTTACACAAAAACTATTTCCTGAAACCACTAACTTCAACAATTATAAAAGTGGTCTTGAGTTCCCACATAGCAGTACCTGCACCAGAAATCAAAACTACACTCACACAGCCAACAGGAATGTGATTTATTATTCCTGCACTGAGTCACCACCTCTGGGTTTAGATACCCGCTATGAAGAACTAGGAAAATCAGATTACCCATAGAAAGTATTTGTAATAAACTATTGCCAGTAGCCCACAAGTTTGGATGCATCAAAACCAGGCTACCAAATGGTCCACAAATATCAGAGGTGACACATTCCCCCTTTGGAAAAGAAGAATAATTTTTTCCTCACTGCAGGAGCCATTAAAATATTTCTCATGATATTTATACACAGCATCTCCCTTTTATTCAGATTGACTCTATTGGGGATTTCCATTCATTTCAGCAGTCAGCACTTTTTAGTGCTTCTAAATGCACTGTATAGCATGATAAATATGATGCTGGACAAGAGCAGAACTCAGATCAGCTGCTTTAAGACACAAACAGCTGAGCAATCATTCTTTCCATGACAGGATTAGTTTACTGCACAGTTGATTTTTTTTCTCCTTGTCTTTCCTCAGTAGGCTCTACTGCACCTATCTCAGAGAGGCAGAGACAGCATCTCCAAGAGGAAGACAAGAATCAGGACGAGAGATGTGAGGTTTAAGTGGCACTGTTACCTGTGGTGCACTGTTGTGTCTCTGTGTTTTTTTAATGGGAACATCTGTCTGGGAAAGTTGTGCAGGGGCAGTTACAGATGTGCCGCGTATCAGCACAATTCTGTTCACTTTAGTAGTTTCCCCCAAAAGTCTGTGATCACAACTATACTTAAGCACCCCAGCCTAGAGCAATGTTGCCTCCACTGCTTACTTTGGCACCAGAAGACATATTCTAAGCTCATCTGGCTCATCCCCAAGCCTGAAGCTTGCATACACTACCACAGCCTCTGCCAAATCCATGCCAAATCTTTCCAATTGTTTGGTTTTTTTTCTTTTGGCTTCCCCACTGATATTGACAGCATTTGCAAAAAGCATGGGAAGTTTCTCCCCAGCAGAGGCTGCTGTTTGTCTGCATTCTTGTCTTCCAACAAGAGCAATTTTTAAGATTTGTCCTCTGATGAGCAAAACAGCACAAATTCCAGGGTGCTCTTGCACACAACTCATTTCTGTTGCAGTGACCGACAGACAATCTGAGCTCATCTGCGTTCATGCCATTGGGCTGCACTGGAAGAAACACTTGTGCTGGCTGAGTGCACTCTAGAATCAGTTTAGGGACAGGCTCGGCCACAATACAGTCTCCCAACTTCACCTTCCCTGACCCTGGCAAGGTACCTGCCACAGAGAAAAGGTACCAATTCAGTTCTCTTTGCTGCTTCCATTTTTAAGGCAACGTTCAGAAAGCAACTAGTTTTCTGAGAGGTTTGCGATGAGTGGAGATACAATTTAAAAGCAGGCTCCATCCATTAAGGTAGTCAATGTAAAAAGAAGCTGGTTTGAGCTGAATGCAACGAAACCAACTTGTGGACAAACTGTAATTAGCTCCAACTGTCTGATTTAAATGAACATCACAGAAAAATTCTGTGGTAATAACCCACGGATAGATACCACCTGTGTGTTCATGTGACATTTAGGGTACAAACTAAATATGCTGAACCCAAAATGTTTGTTCTGCAAAGAAAACCAGGGTTCTCAGCCCACTAAAACAAAACATGAAAACAAACCCCACTCATCTTGTTACAGATTTGTTATTTTAGGGGCCTTTATTTGTCTGTTGGTTTTTCACCTGCAAAAATTCAGATCCCCTTTGCTAGGAAAAGGAAGCAGAGGGAGTAGACATTTGCTGCAGTGCTAAGAATCTCAAGTTCTCCAGGAATCACATATTAAAAGTGTATTTTCTTGGTCTTTTACTTGCTTTTCTTGGTCTTTTACTCTTCAAATAGAGATCACAGTACTAGGTTTAAGCAATTAAAGGATGTCGAAGACACACCAGGAGAGGAGCCTTTTTTTCCCCACAAAACAAACCCGCAGCTTTTTAACAAACTCTACTTTTTTTTTCCTTTTTCTGTATAAGTAATATAATTTCCCCTTTGACACTTAAGTATGGATTTGTATTTAAACTTTCACATTCTGTGAATGTTTTACAACATACCCTGTGCACAAAAGAAACATTTTCTATCTAATACACTCTAAGTCAAAGAAGCAGTAATCTGTTAGGCACTTATTCCTCCAAATAGAACGATAATTTATGGCAGTACAAGCCTTTTGCCTGCTGCTAATTGTGTTAGTTTAGCACAGCCTGGTTTTAGTGGGCGGGAGAAAAGCTGCTTGAAGCATCTATGTCTGGCACAGAGCCAATCGCTGAGGTCTCTGACGATGGGCAGGTTACTAGCCCAATTAGACAATTGTGTAAGCTCTCTGTGATTACCTGTTTAAGAAAGGAAAAACCGCGGGAAGCTCTCTTTCTTCTCCGGAGGGGTGGTGAGGTGGCTGCCGGGGATCATCCCGGGGGGTGGGGGGGGGTTGGTGGGAATCATCTCTTACACACCTGTATGCTGATTTTATCCTGCTGACTCTCGCTCCTCTTTCCTCACACCCAGCCAAATGAACCAGCTGTCTTCGCCTGGGTTTCCCCTGTTGCCACTGGTCCTAGTACATTCCCAATGGTGAGGTAGAAAGCTGCTTTCCCCAACCCAGCTCAGAGCTCAGTCCTGACTGTGCTTGGGCACAGGCCAGTGGTGATGTGCTCCAGGAAAGGGAAATGGTGGAGGTGTGATGGGAAAATGCCCACAAAACAGTAATGCTGTTTAAAAAGATGCCTTTGAATTCCTGCCTCTGAGCAGGTTTTTGTCTCTCCTGAAAGTGACTGCATGCCTCATGCCTCCACGCTCATCCCAAAGCACTTAGAGATCAGGCCAAGTCCAGTTTAGCTGGAGCAGCTATGTTAGCTGCCCTCTGTAAGGCTTAAGCCAGCAACCCAGCCAAAGAACTGTGTCACTGCCAGCTTTCCTAAGTACACCTGCACAGAGAAGTAGCTGAAGGAACCAGGTTATGGACTTGACTGGAAGATAAAATTTGCAGCTTTTTGAAATGGATTCCCTCCTCTCGTGTCTCTTTGTGGACCTATGTCAGCTTTTGAAAAATTAAACGAGGAAATGCAGAGAAAAACATAGATCTCTGGTTTTCTAAGCGAGTTGTAGTCGTCATGAAGTGTCCCTTGAAAGCCTAACAAAGTACTTGTAGACATGAGTGATGGAACCCTGGAAATTTTTGGCCACAAAAAGGTTTTAGAGAAAAAGCTTTTCATAAAGATTTGGAGAGAAGCCCAAGTACATGGAAAGGTTAAAAAAAAGTGCAAAGTGAAACTCCAGAAGGTGGTGTGATCAGGGTAATTATTTTGGAAAAAACTGCAGGAGAACAGACATATAAAATCTTAGAAGATTCATATTTCTTCACAGTATTTTGGCAGACAATGTCTATACTATTATTACATTCCTTAGTTTTCTGGAACAGGATGGAGCACTGAGTGACAGCGAACACAAGAGTGTTGATGGAATAGCGTACAAGTGGATGCATGTCAAGAGGCACTGCCTTTGATCTGTTCTTTGCTATGAAGGATGACAGGGAGCTGTTATCCCAAAAGCACTTTGCACAGGAAATCAGGATGTGGCTGTAACAGATATTAATCCCCCAGGGGAAAGCTAAGGATTAATTCAAGCATGGTAAATTGCAGTGACTGAGCAGTAGTCAGCTACAGTAGGTGTAATACTGGAGGTTGTAATAATACTTACACTCATCCCTATGCAAAGCCCTAATATCTACTTCGCCTTTGACTTAGGGGTCTTAAAGAGTTTTCTGGAAAATAAAGTTCTCAAGGCTTTAAAAAGGTATTTAACCAACACACAGGCATGGCATGGCACAGCTGTAACTTAGATTTGTAAATTATTTTATGTGCATTAAATGATAAGTAAATATTCTTGTGAATTAAAATCCAGCTAACATTTAAGCTCACTGAAAATGCTTTGTTCTACCTGTAGTCATAATAACTTTATCAACTGAAAAGTACTTTGTTCTGTTAAAGGGCCCAAAAAGAGTTCATCAACTTTTGCAGTGTTGTTGAGCCACTCCACATTGCTCTCCTTACTGAAAAAAAGAGTACAGCGACTATATTGCAATCAATACCAAGTGATCCCGCAACTTTTGCTCTGTATTTCATCTCTGCACTCTCTAATGACTTTCATATTATCATCGGCATGCTCTCAGGAAGTTTACATGTCAGGGCTAATTAACTAGGATGGTTTGTCTTCCTTTATTAATCCCCTAAGTACTGAAAACCCATTCCCCTTTAAGCAGGAGCAGCTGTGACCAACATGGCATCAGAGATGCAAAGCCAGCATTTTATTCAGAAGCACTTGCTACAACATTTCTGAGAGAATAATTGGGGTAACTGTTGTAATTCCAGTAATAAGGTTGTGTCTTTACAATTTGACTTCCCGAAACTCCATCCAGACGATTTGTGAATGTATATGTGATAGCCTGTCATGCACAATGTTGCTCTAGAAATTGCTTCAAAGATACTTTCCAAGCCTGTACTTTTGCAATTAGGCTCTACCTAGATGCCAAAAATTTACTGAAGAACCAAGCCCTTGCCTTTTTATTGTATCAGTATTGCTTTTTTTTTTTTTACTAAATCACTTCTTTTGTTAGATCTTTGTTTTGCTTACTAATGCATATATCAAGTAAAGTAGCCTATTTTCCATAAGGAGATTATAATTCAATTGTCCTCATTTCTTGAAGGGAAATAGTATAGGAAAAAAAAGAAGGCATTTCGTATTTGCATACCAGTTCAACAATTATATTTTTTGAATTTAAATACATTGGGCTTGTTTACAAAATGACTATTTCAAAACAAGGGTTATCTAAAATACATTCATACTATTGAAAGAGTTTTGGTTGTTGAATTAACCTTTTCTACACTTGCCATTTACTGAAATATCCGTGATGGACTAGAACCAGGGAGCTGTTTTTCAGCCTGTAGAAACATCATGTGGATCATGGCTAGCATGTTTCTTTACATTAATTGAGGTCTAGGGGTTCACCAGCTCTGCCACTGCACACCTGACACCTGAGCACTGGGCTACAGCTGATTTTCTGTGTTTATCAAGTAATCTTATTTCCTATCGATTTTATAAAAATTTTCAGGTATGCAGTTTCAGGTAGTAAAATGTATCACTTTTGGTAAACTAACATAGTTATTATTATCTTGCTTGAGAATTGGCACCAAACTTCTGTTATTCTATGTATCAATTTTGTGCAATTCAATAAATGGAAAAGTAGCTATTTTCTGTTATATTTAGTTAAAATATACTATTTGTTCCACGATTTTCAAGAGTTGTCAAAGTTAGTACGTCACCACATATCACAAACAGGACTGATACAAGTGCCTCTTGTAAAAGCTTCCGACTGTCTCCTTTATGAGACTGTACTTTACTAAACTTGCAGGTACCCAGTTTGGGGGTTTGAACAGAATTTCCTACATCAAGTGTCATTTGTGTGTTACTTTGGGGGAAGGTTAATTCAGAACAGCTCAGTCAGTCCATAAATAAGGCTAAGGAAAATCATGGAGTTCAGTATAATACAGTTGCCTAAAGAAGAAAAATTTAAAGTTGAAAAGGCCACATTAAATTTAAAATCTTTGGCCAGGAAAAACTAAAATTGAATTCATTATTACAACTGTAGAGTCAAGTGGTGAGATTGGGAGACACTAGAGGCAAATACCTAAAAAAAAAAAAATTAGAGGCAGAAGATTGTGTGTGTTTTTCACATGAGACTGTCACAACAATGATGGTCGGTAACAGCAACATGGCTTTGGACACAGGGTTGCAAAATCTCCCACTGAAAACACTAAGATACAGACTTCAAAGAAACGTAGGTAAATTAAACTGGAGATATTCTCCGCCAAGTAAGTCTAGAAATTTCAGGCTAGTCAGCAACATAATACTAAATTTATAATGGCAAAAGGCAAAGTAGAAATAAAGCAACCAAAAAAGCAACAAAAAACCCACACAAGTTTTTATTTATTTTATTTAGAAGTAAAATAAAACATGACATTTCCATCTAGAAGCCACTGGCATATGCTGCAGTAAATTCAAACATGGAGAGGTGGGTGTAGCTTTCGGATTGCTCCCAAATTCAACTCCTTCCTTTTGCTCTGGAGCTTTGTGCAAGCTCTGATACACCTGAGGACACAACTGTTTAAGGCAGCCGCTGGAGTTCAAGCTTATCAGCAGACGGTGCTTCAAAGACATCATCTTCAACGCTTTCTTCTATCGGCTTCATCTTTGCCGAAGTCCTCAGGTACGGAGATGTCCGGCCTGGGCCTGTTACAGTTACAAAGAAACTACCAGTTAATTTAACAGCATACACCTGCTACATACACCTGTTTGTGACAAAGTGGACACAATCTGGTGATCCTGCCCTAGTTTCTTCATGAGAGGATTTTCTAAGTGAAGGTTTATTTGTTATCTGGCCACGGGCACCAGGAAATTCTAGACACGGGACAGCCAAGCTGCTATGAACCAGCAGTGCCTGTTGCTAACTACAGACACAGCATTCTCCCTAAGTTCAGTGCAAACCCTGACTGTACAAGGTGCCCACTGCTTGTTCCCTGGAGGTCATTTTCTCACCATTACACTCACCCACAGACGCATCTCCATTCAATTACAGCAACATGAATGGCTGCCCCAAGTACGAAGGTATGTACATCTGCACACTTGCCTGGCTGTGGGGAAAGTTTCTCAGTGCACTGAGGAAACCTCAGGTGGGCACATGATCAAAGCCACAACTGCCTTTAAAGCAGAAAGGCATAGAATATGCTGAGTTGGAAGGGACTCATCAGGATCAAGTCCAGCTACTGGCCCTGCACAGGACACGCCAAGAGTCACACCATGTGCCTGAGAGCATTGTCCAAACACTTAGACACAACACTCTTGAACTCTGCCAGGCTTGGTGCTGTGACCACTTCCCTGGGGAGCCTGTGCCAGTGCCCAGCCACCCTCTGGGTGAAGAACCTTATCCCAATATCCAACCTAAACCTTCTCTGACACATCTTCGTAAGTTTTACACAGTATGATAATGTAAAACTTATACAAGATAAACAACCACTGAGAAAACAAGATTTACAGGCAAAGGCCACATAACTTTTGACTGACAGTGATTTCACTGCAACAAAACTGCCTTTTAGAAAAGCAGCAACTTGTCTGCCAGAGCAGAGCTCACGCCACAGCTATTACCGGCAAGACATTAAATGGAGTTTTTGTACAAGTTACCACTGCAAACTACCTCTATTGCAGTTAAATTTTCAGCATGAGGGCCAGACCAGAGAACTGCTTTGACATCAGTTGAACAGTTCGATTTTCCATTGTTCAGTCTGAAATTGCATCTCCATGTGGAGGTGTTTTTCTCTCAGTACCCTCTTCTAGAGTTAGACCACCACAACAGTATGAGGTTGTAAACCTCAGCTAATACATGATGACCAAAAAGATTATGAAAGATTCTGAGAAGAAAACAGCAGGCATTTGAGAAGAAAACAGCAAGAGATAAAGGTCTTGCTAACAGACTGTTTGCATACAAGCTAAAAATTAAAGTATTCTTGAAAAAAATACTGATAGCCGTAACACACTCCTATTTTTACAAAGGTTTATCAGATATACAGTAAAATGCTGTGTTAAGGAAGCCCACTTATGAGGAAAGACTCATTTGCACTGTATGTGTTACACACAGAACAAAATACAGTTGCAGGCAACACCAGCAACTTATGATAATACTGCATTTTTAAGTCACATTCACAAAGACAGTTTGGAATTGGCATTTTAGAACTTTTTATGTTAAAAATGTATTAGTATTTTCTTCTGACATTCAAAAACAACTTAAACTGCCATGATACAGGGTTACTCAAACACATTTTTAGATACCAAAATTGTTAAACATTTTTCCCACAGGTGTGTTTTATGGCCTAAACAAAGGATAACTAAATCAATTAACTGGCTAATGTGCCCCATCCAAAGTCTGTGGGTACATTTGGATATAAAATTGACTTTGCTGGGAGACCAAAGGTGAAAGGGTGCCTGAAAATGCTGAATTACAGTTCCAGCTTATTTTTTTAAGGGGTTTGTGTTTCAGTGTAATTTATTGCTATTTTTAAAATAGTTTTCTTCTGTTTAAAAGTACTTAACTCTCTCCAGAAAACAGAAGTAAGCAGCCATGAATTTGTACAACAGGATCCAATATAAGGTCTAATTCTCTCAGCCTGCTTGTTTCAAAGACATGCTCTTATTTGCCCCAAATACAAATTTTGTCTACTGATGCCACTATCCAATGCTGGATGGATGTTCAGGTGACTGAGTCAGACCTTCCTTTCACTACATTTTGTTGCCCTTTCTTGAGGGCCTAAACCAAAATACATATTAAAATTCCTGTGAAACCAAATCCTGCTTTTATGAGTCACAGACTGGGAGAACATAACTTGATTATACCACTCAAAGCATTACCAAACCAAAACCTTTCTACACTCCTGCTCAGCTTAGAAGTTAACAAATACAGATACATAGACCAGAAAGTCTGAGCTATCTTAAACAAGCACCACAGAAAAAGAGACTGTATCTCTAGTAAATATGTGAATGGCTGTCAAGCAATAGAATCACAGAATAGAAACTAATACCAAAATACTATTTAAAGGACTGAAAGTCGGGTGAAACTAGGCTTGAACTACTTTTACTTAATTCAAATTTTGGAAAAAGAGATACATCTATTTCACTTACTCATGAATTACATATAGATGGACCATGGATGTCAAGCACAAGTGTCACATGATAAACAAACCCCACTTTAGTACCTTTTTGAGGATGCCTGCTGAGTTAATGTGATGTTATCAACAGAAAACATCATGCTGCAAACGACTCACTCCGTAAGCATTATAGAACTCTTGTTGGTTATTTCCTTAATATAAAAGCAAACAGTTAGTTGGGTTTCTTAGTTAATTAAATTCAAAACATACTTTTGTTAGTAATTGTAGTTTGGGATCTACTAATTAGTAATTGTAACTCTTTTATTACTAAACACTTTGAAAAAGGCTTAGTATTAATTTCTTGAGAAAAAGAGCCAAAGCTTATTGTTTATAGCACTGATAAAAGCATAATTTCAAAAGCTGTGATTATACAAAAATACAAATGCTCATTTTTTCAAAAAATGTGGAAAATAGAAGAAAACTTATTTATATTGTAGTAGTCAAATATTACATTTGTAACAGGAGGCTTCTGTCCACACAGCAATAGCCTAGCACTGACAAGACAGTATTCCCATAGAGTTCCTGTACAGATAAGTTCCTTTCACTCATTTTTTATTCTAACTAAACAAAAAAAAAGTAAGTTTTTCATTTCCATATGTTTCTCACAAAATCTTCTGAGGATTTTGGATTGTGTTTGCTTGTTCTAAATAAACAAATGTATGACTGTAGAAGGAGGGTCCAGGGAATAGCACTGGGACTGTAAGCCTCAGCATGTGCCTTATACTAAATCTTAAAAAACAGACAAAAAAATACCCCAACCGTTGTACTGAGAGCACCCAGGAGATTTTTGAAAACACAGCAGTGGCAATGTAAATGGCAGATTTTTTTGTTCAGTTTTCCCTGTGATCTGAAAAGAAGTGCATACATGGCCACGATCCACACTGAATACAAATCTTTAAGCAGAGCTCACCTTGGTAGCAACCCATCATTGACAATGACAGTACCCAGGAATAACTAACAAGCTATCTTGGCAAAAACAAAGAATGAAGGATTACAGTTCAAGGAGATAAACAAACCTTTTACAGAAGTCAGAAATTTCACAATCAAAATGCAAAGAAGAAATAAATAAAAATATTTCCCAAGCGTATGTTGCACTGGTGTAGGGGCAATCCCTCTGTCTCCCCAAAAGTAAGGGAAAGTATTGGACCTGGGAGGCTGCTGCCTCAGCTGGGCCAAGGAATTTCAGAACATAAAAGACACATAAACTCCTCTCTCTTGGGGAAAGCACACCCTGTATACCAAAAAAAGGTACACAAACCAAGGAAAAGTACAACAGAGCGAAGTGTATTTATCAAGAATGTGCTAAGCACAAATGCATCTTGGGAATTTACATAATTACAACTGAACTTGTCATGTGCTTCAATTACTTTCTCCCAAAGCTGAAATACTCGTGTAAGAGTTTTGCTGTTAAGCCTGGAAGAGACATTTTAATTCTAACTAATCACACAAACACATTTGTTTTACAATTTCTATCTGAGCGTGCAAATTCAACCAAAGGCTCTCTATGCAAAGGAGTGGCTTCAATTTCATGGAACTTTGTTGTGCATGGAACAGGTAAAAAGCCACTTGAGAGTTTAAAGGTAAAGATCAGAGAACAGACCAACACAGGAGACTTCATGGCAGGAATCTGCTACAGGAAGAGCAGATTCAAGAAGACCAAGTAGAAGGAAGCCTTCTTTCAACAACTGGATCACAGGCCTTGGTAGTCGTGGGGAATTTTAACCACCCCAGTATTTGGAAAGGCAACAGGGCTGGGAGCAGGCAGTCCAGGAGATTTCTGGAACGTAGCAGACCATTTCTTCACACAAGTGATCGATGAGTCAACTAGGGAAGGCGCTCTGCTGGACCTGTCACTGATGAACAAGGAAGAACTCATCAGGGAGCTGAAGGCTGCTGGTAATCTTGGCTGCAGCATCCAGGAACTGGTGGAGTTTAAGATACTGACCAGTGTGCAAGACAAATAGTGGAATTACAACCTTACAGGACAGGGGACTGTGGCTTGCTCAGGGTTTTACTTGGCAGGAACCTATAGGACGTGGGCTGCAAAGGGACCCAAGGACAGATGGTTGATCTTCGAGGGCACCTTCCTCAAAACACAAGGACAGTCCATTCCAGTGTACAGAAAGTTGAGCAAGCACAGCAAAAGGCTGGCATAGATGAACAGGAAAGTTCTGAGAGATCTCAAACACACACACACAGTGTAAGTGGGGATGAGCTCCTTGGAAGAAATACAGAACCATGTCCCAAGCATGTGATGATGAAATGAGGGAAGCCAAAGCTCAGCTAGACCTGGATCTAGTGAAGGGCAACAAGAAAGGCATCTACAAATAAATCAGCAACAAAAGAAAGACCAGGGAAACTGCAAGACCACAGCTCAGGACACAGCACAGGACACAGGGACATGAAAAAGTCTGAGATATTATATAACTTTTTTGTTTTGGGGTTTTTTTTTGCTTTAGAGGTTTGTCCTGAGGCCTGCTAGGGCTCTGCATCCACTGCTAGAGACTGAGTGATGCTTGACTGACAGGAAAACTGGACTGAGTTAGGAACAACTAAGTTGACAGGATGAACACAAGATTGTGGAACCACATGGGTTGCATCCAAGGGTGCCAAGCATTGGCTGATAAAATCACAAGGCCCCTCTCTATCAGCTTGGAAAGATGACTGCAGTCAGGGGAGATAAATGAAAATGCCAACATGACAGCCATTTTAATGAAAGGCAAGATGGAACACCCAGGTAACTACTGACCTATCAGTCTAAATTCATTTCCCAGAAAGATTATGGAGCCAGTCTTCCTGGAAGCCATGTCCAAGCACACGGGGGATGGGAGGGTGGCTGGGAAAGCCATCACGGATGCTGATTGCATCTGACCACCTTCCACCTTTGGTGGTGAGATCATGGGCTCTGTGGATGAATGGAGTACAGTGGATGTTGTTTACCAGGACGGTAGCACAGCCCTCCACAGGCTGCCACTGAATCCTTCCAGAAAAATGGGTAAAAAACAGAGTGGATAGATGGACTACAGCTTAGGTGGAAAATCTGCTGTACTGCCAAGTTCACAGGGTGGTGAACAGCAGTACAAAATCCAGCTGTCAGGTAGTTTGTTACCAGCAGTGTCCTCAAGGGCCAATGCCAAGGCCTATAATATTCAAGATATGAATGACCTGGTTGATGGGATGGAATGCAGTCCAGCCAAGTTCACAAACAAGAGCCAGGTAGTGAGGGAAACTGCTGACAGGGTAGGGCAGTGAGTCTGGACAGGCCATTGGAAACAAGAGAAAAGAACTGACAGAAAGGAGAAGTTCATGAAAGGCAAATCCCTGCACCTGGGACATGACACACCTACACAGCATTACAGCCTAGGCCCCAGCTGCTTGGAAAGCAGCGCTGCAGAAACAGACCTGGGAGTCCTGGTGGACACAGATGGAATGTGAGTCAGCAGACTGCCCCTGCAGTGAAGAATGCCATTCATACACTGGGCCACATTAGCAGCATATATTGAGCCATATAAGCAAGAGCATAGCCAGCAGGTCAATGAAAGGGATTAACCCCCTCCATGTGGCATTTGTGAGGCAGGATTTGGAGTGCTGTGTCCAGTTTTGTGCCTCCCTGTACAAGAAAGACATGGACATACTGGAGTGAGAGCAGAGGAGTGCAACCAAGATGGGCAGAGGCTGGAGCAGTGAGGGAAAGGCTGCAAGAGCTGGGTGTGTTCAGTCTCAGGAACAGAAGACTCCCAGGGGATGTGACTCTTGTCTTTTGCTACCTAATAGAAGGCAACACAGAAGAGAGAGCCAGACTCTTCTCAGAGGCACGCACTAAAGAAAGAAGGAAAGCAAGCATGAGTTGCAATAAGGGAAATTTTTTCGCCGTGAGGGTGGTAAGTCCCTGGAGCATGTTGCCCAGGGAGGCTGTGAAATCTTCCAGCTTGGAAATATTCAAAGCTTGACTGGACATAGCCCTGCTGTAGCTGATCTTGCTTTGGACATGAGCTTGGACCTGATGATTTTCAGAGGTCCTTTACTGCCTCAACTGTACTGTGATTCTGAATGTCCTTGCAGGGAATGGAGGAGAAAAAGAAAACAATACTGGATTTTTCATCAAACTATATCCCAGGTGTCACCCTTGATGTTCTAGTAGGGGGAGGCACTAGCAGGGCCTTTGCTTCTATCTATCTGGGCATGCAGACTACACCAATGTTAAGGAGTAAAACCAGATAGGCCCTCGAAGTCTGAAGGTGTTCCTGGATGAGAACTGTGAGGAACACAAAGAAAAACAGATAATTAAACAGAAAAATGCAAATATTTGAAAACATTTTCTCTTCTTAGCAGAGATTTTCACCATAACAAATAACTGGTAGTGATTTTTTCCTCATATATTTGACTTTTAATCACTAAAAAGTAACATTGCCAAAATCAAAATAAATAATCCTGTATGATCCTTTTAAATGCTGTTAAACTAACAGCTTGTGCCAAATGAAAAAATTTAGCATCCTCTGTGGCTTTTTTATTCAAAGGCTGCTTTCAGAATTCAGGCTAATGTTGACATTTAGATTCAGGTGAACTAAAAACAGCTGACAGCAAAAGCCTAGAAAGAATAATTTAGAATGTTTCCATAAAGTAATAAATTACAAGAATAGAAGCAAAATGGTCAGATGTGGTTTCTTCTCTCACTTCATCTCTTCTCTACTACTTCTGTCATACAAAGCACTGGAGAGGAGAGCCTGTGAGGATATTTGGAGATTTTCCAGGTGACATCAAAATATTTGACATATACCACATTTCTCCAGACCCTGCTAATACAAACTGTCTCAGGAGGAAAAGTAGAACACCAGGTTGCTGAGGGGAAATGTTTTGTTTGGGTTTTTAATTTCTACAAGCACCAGTCACAGACCAAAGGACATACTACTGTGACCGGCACTGTACATTCAGTTTTGCCCCATTACTATAAACATTCCATATTATGTCTAAACATAAATATTATGCCAAAGATTATTGCCACACATGTTGGGCTCTTTTTCCAATATGTATATGAGGTATCTTCATTTAGCACACAAAGCTTCATGCAGCTAATGACTGCCCTGTGGTAAGGTCCCTTCATTTAGCTGATGTACAGCAGCACCCAAAAAGCTACAGTCTGCTCCCACAGAGGAGGGAGCCCACAGAGGGCAACAGGAGTTCTGCAGTAGTCTCTAATGGTCAACCCAAGCCGTGTTCAAAACTGGCACCAACTATTCTGAGCACTCACGAAGAGAGGATGCAGAGGAAGTCCCACGAAGGAACATCTGCAAGCCATCCTCGCTGTCACTGGTACTGGCCATACTGTTCCTCATCTGCATCACAGAGAGCTGGGAGCAAAGGCTGGGCTGTCGATCAATCTTCTTTGAAGCCTAACAAAGAAAACAATTATTGTTTTTAAAAAGATATCAAGCAAATTAAAATAAAAATGGAAAGTTACTATTTCCCTTGTAATAGATGCTCTGGTCTCAGCTGCAATTATACAAGAAAATTGTTATAGGAGAAGATTCTATGCAGTGTAAATGAATTTAAATGACAATAGAAAATGCCAGTAATATACTGGAATTGGAACATTGACAAGTATGAAACTGCACATTAATTATTCAATTTCAATTTGCTTTCATACTGAAATTTTCATGTATTTTCTTACAGAAAGCTTGGGGTTTATTATCTGGTAATTCATTATTTAAGTACAATGCTCTGCAATTACATGTAGTCTTTATGATGAACGTGGTCCTCCTTGCTAAACAAAACAGCGTGCTATATATAGAGGCAATTTATACCTTAACAGAAACATGTTCATTTTCCTGGCTTTTTATTTCATCATATTAGAAAAGTGGTGAATGTCATTCCTTCCCAGTAGATGACCATTTGGCTCTCAGTTCTACTGCAGACTAAATGCATCGGGTGAGCATTATCCTCTGCCTGTCAAATGGTCTGAGGAGCTTCCATTTTGCTTTGAGTAGCCTTCCTGAGAAGCCTTTGTACTATAACATTTATACGAAGCCATACATTGTACCTCGTTAGGTATTACTGCAAGTCAGAATGCTATTTTAGGTATATGTGAAAGGTGGCAATCAATGACAAGACTATAATGGATAACTCCACTTTACTGAATTTTAGAAGTCAGGAACTAGAATCCTATTTCATGCCGAAAGGAATGACTATTTGCTCAACACTAGTGAAAGTCTCCTTAGGTAGGAGAAAAATCACAAGCTTTCTTACAAAATAAATTCATACTTTTCTGTTTTCCAACAAATAATTATTTGATAGTTTTACCTTCTTACTACCATCTCAAATATGGATAATCAATACTCAGTTTATTTCCATTGTCCCCTATGTACAGAAGTCAACCACGACATTTTATGATGAGATTGACACCAGTTAAAAGGCATTAAAGACACCAATAATATTTATATTTGACAGTGAAGCTTGTGAGAGGTGACATGAACATAGAGTGCTGGAAATGGGAAAATTAAGAATTTCTTTGACAGTTCTCATCCTAAGTTATGTAGGAAGAGCTCGTGCAACAGGATTTTTATTTTAGGAAGAATAAAAAGATACTACAAATTTCCCAAATGCTCACTCAGTTTTTACAACATACATTTTCAAAACTTACTATAATCAACCAGCTACAATAATCTTAAATTTATGTGACTATTGCAACTAAAAACAAAGACTCAGTGAAGCTAAAGTGTGCAGATGTTAAGTCAAAGGAGGGGCAAAATTTGTTGGATTTTTTAATTCTTCAAAGTTATGATAAGGAATAAGTAAGGAGACGAAAGTAAACCAAGATGGTTCATATATCCATGAGTACACCAAACCACTTAACCAGGACACCTAAAACACACTCCCTCTACAGGCAAAGAATGAGTTAGACCACTTAATGGTTTACATATAAAATACAAATAAATAAAATTACATGTATTTCATGATTCCTTCCACTAACTGCATCATATCAACATAATGATTACTTTTTTTCTTGCATTTGCAACCCTCAAAAACATGTTGAAATTATTCTTACTAGTAATCAGTATGACATAATTGTTTGCCCCTGGTAAGAAAAATTTTTAAGAAAAAAACTCTGAAGCTTCTTTTTACAAAGGCACTCATTTGTTAGTGAGAAAGGATACCCAGGGAGAAGCATCTTTTTAGCTACTGGCCATCATGTCTAATAGCTAGCTAGAAATATTTCCACAAGCTGATCCCTTCTGAATCTCAGTTACTCAGCTTTCTTGTACATTACTGTGTTAACTTTAACCAATATTGCTATGGCAGAAATGTGGCACTGACTCACACCTTGGCACTCAAAGGCCATGAGTGTGCATACAGCAGCTGGTGGCAGCAGGTTAAAATAAGGTACTTTAAGAGCATTTAAAATTGAAGTAAAAACACATTTGTGTGTGGGAGGAAAATTCCCAAACAAAACTTAAGCTGCTTACCTTGTCATTTAAGGTTGGGTCATTCAATGAATAAAGTTTATTTGTAATATCTTTGCCAATAAGGTACTTAAAGATCTCATAAAGAAATGGCTCAGACTCCAGAAAGTAAGTCAGCCTTTCCCTGGACCAGCACAGGAACTTGCAGTTATCATCTGCAATAATAGTGACCTGAAAAAAATTACATGCTCAGAATTAGCACATTTGAAAATGTTTTAAGATGAGCACATTTAAACATGCTTTTAAATAAGTGATACCATTTTATTTTTGCCTCCAATTAAAATAACTCTTAAAGCCATCAAGCTTTTTGGTATCCCTTTGTTATGAATGTGATATTTACAAATGTAAAAATTCTCAGCTATTTTTTATCATTGTGTTTTTAAGTAATATGTGTAGCCAGTTTGTTTTTCAGAAAACCTAGGGGACAATAACACAGGAAAAATCTCTCATGAGTTCCCAAAGCGTAAAGGCATTTATGTAAGAGGAAATTTATATATGAAGGCAGTCCTGTAGTGATAACAGTACTTGCAATAGCCCTATATGTAGCTTGGTTTTATTTTACATCACTGTCACCAAACAGGAACAACTGGTGTCACCCAAGGGTCTCAATCAAAAAGTTTTTAGTGATTAAAAAAAAATATTTCCATCTTCCTCTCATAACTGCTGATCCTGCTGATCCCACAAGTACTACCTTGTAGCAGTTGAGCCACGGCTCTGTTTGCTCAGTTATTGATAACCCAGTTATGGGTATTTACAGGGGAGCTTGCCCCCTCTCTCATGGGAGGCTGGACCTGCCAGGTTCATCCCCCTGTGCCAGCAGAGGGCAATGACACACCAAAACCCACACTGGTCATACCCAGGGGCATGTTTTGCAAGGGGAAGTCAGGCATCTATGAAAAAATCAAAATCAGGTGCTCTCTGCTTTTACAAGATAACATTATATCCTGAAAAAAAAAATTAAAAACCTATTGGGTCCTAGAAATAATGGAAAACTGTCATATATCCATGGATTTTTAACTCCAAAGACTGTAATATAAACCCACAATCTGAGGAAGAATTCGCCAGCACTGCCAGCAGATGGGGTCCTTAAGACTGAATCCGTGTGCTCTTGAAACAGCAAGGCTGTTGGTATTTACATGGCAGCAACAAGCAGAACCCACGAGTAAAGGATGTACACTGCTCCAGATTACAGTAACTTCTAAGGCAGGCAGAAGCTGAGGCATGACCCTTTTCCCTTGAGAGGGACTGATACGTATCCAGTTGCTTCCAAGAGAAAGGGGCTGTGCCAAGAGGGCAGCCAGGCTGTGGGAGGCCTCACTGCTGCAAAATGAATGCATCTGGACAAGTCTCTCCCCCTGGCACTAAGCCTAATGTTTGACTGGAACATATGACATCAATCACTGATTTTAGATTCTGCACCGCTCTGCCTCCCTCCCCTTCTGCCACGGTATCAGTGTGGATGCATCAGTCAGTCAGTCTGGTCATTACACATACCTAGCTAAAGAACATCACGTAAGAGGTAGCAAAATAGCCATTTCTATGGAGAAAAAAACCTTCTCTAACAGTATTCCATCCCCCCAAACTATAATAAAATATATTTAATATACCAGCATAATTACACTGCCAGAGACATATACCCTTATTGTTCCCCATATGAATATTTTTATTCTGAGATAATGTTCAGCTTATGTTTCTTTAACAAATTGCAAAATGACAGAGGTATTAATACACCTTTATAAATACCAATTTCTAATTACTAGTGCCTGAACTTCTAGACTTTCATTATTACAATAATGATTTTCCCCACTTTTTTTTTTTTAACTGGCGATGAGACCTGTTCATATCATCACATTTTCCATCAAAACTGCCTCTTCAATTATTTGTCCTGAACAATTTCTTAACACAAAATAAACTTGGAAACAGTGAAAGAGAACAGAATAGCAAAAGCCAGACTGCTTAGTGCACACCATCATAATACTGCTTCACAGCACTTAATTTTAAAAGTTATTCTTGATATGGTCCATTTTCAAACACCTGTACTAGAAGGCTAGTGAAATTATGCAAGTCTAATAGTTCACTGTTAATCAAATTTATCCTCTATTTTTTTTTGTGGTCTCACCAGCCCATATGCAGTGACATTTAAAACAAAATGTACCTGGAATTTCTCACCCCGGTTCATCTGTGTTGATCGAAATTCAGGAGAATCTATAAAGGCACAGGGGTAAATATTGTGTAGAAAATGCCCTCGATAAGACACCTTCATTCTGGAAATAAAGATGTATGAAACAACATTTTAAAATCATGGAGGCTGATTAATTTAATCTAAATTTGGGTAGGACTATTGACAATGACAAAGCAGCAGGTAACAGGAAAAAATATGTTCATCTTCTGGAATATCACTCCCAGAGCTACCCTGTTTTCTGCCTAAACCTCCACTGATTCCAAGCAGAACAGGCTGCCAGATAAATAGAGAATTAACAAACATGGCACATACCCACAAAACATTGTTATTCAATATGAGAAAGGTTGTGTTATACAGCCAGACCAGAGTCAGGCTTCCCTTAGATAAGTAGCTTTGTGGTAATGAGTAAAAAAACAATTAAGCCTGACATCACTGTTGCTGCCAACAGAAACTGGTTAAAATTTTGGCCAGAATTTAGTATGAGTTCCAAGATTACAGCTTGGCCATGGGCATGTATTTTACCCATTCTCACCCAGGTTCTGTCTGCCTCTGGGCAGTGCACCTGCCCCGCTCTACTTGCATGTACAGGTGCAATGAATCAAGTCCAAAGGCCTGCTGTTTTAAAGCCCACCGGAGGGATACTTTTCCTTCCCTCATGCACCACATCTTTTAACCTTAAAACCTGAGAATGGACTGAGAAGATGACTGAGATATCTAAGATCCAAACAAACCTCTTGCATTTTTTTGCAAGACACTGACTTTGGTATTACACAAGTATAATTCCCACTAAAATCCATGCAGCTGCACATGCAAGTGGATACACAATGTGCTCCCAATAAAAGATATCACCATCATCTGAAAATGGTGTCACAAAAGAGTCTATAAGTATAGACTATTTGACTATAGACCATAACATGCTACAAACAATTACAACCTCAATGATTTTCTAATTTATTCAACTGTCACACAAAGCGTAAGACTGTCCCCAAGCTTCAGGATGCTTAGCCTCTCATCAACTGATGTTTTATCTTCTGCTGCATAGGCTTGACCTGTCTTTAAAGTCTGAATGTTGCAGAATTGTCCAGTTAGTCTTTGGAAGAGCTCTGGGGGCACATGGAGAGGTTCAAACATCCTCTTGTAGAGGCTGCTAAGCTCCTTCTCTATCTTGATCTAGATTGGGAAAACAAGAGACATCAATAAACACAGATGAATTAGATAAAAACAGGTAAGACTGCACACATGCTTTAGCTTGAGGAACATCTTTGGCTTTATTATGCTTAAGCAAGGAAAGAAGTGGTAAATGTGTGATGTCTATCCACAAACACTGCCTATGACAGGGTGACCAAAACCTTATCTAAAATTAGCCAGGCTGGCATACTGGTGCTTTAGAATGCTGTTCCATCCAAGTGGCACATTAAATCACACACAAGGAGCCTTCTGAGATTTCTGTTGATGCAATAGTGAATAGAACTTGGGCAAGAATTATACAGAGAAGAAAAATGAGGTTGTCTTTCACACCACACGCACATGTCACTCTGGCTATCTCTCAGGCTCTCCTGGGAGCCTCTCTCATCCCTGAGCTTCTTGGCTTACTTGCAGCAGAAAAGCAAATCCTGAAAAACAAACCAAATATATTGAAACCACATGTGATGAGGGAGGGAAAAAAACCCCCAAAAACATTGCCAGCTGAACATCCCACATCTAAGAGCCCACCCAAATGCAGGCAGCAGCAATGAGAGAAAGGATGTTGGCTGAAATCCCAAGCCTGGAAATCTTCCCTGAATGAAGGAAGCAGGGGACAAGACAATATTACAGCCTTCCTGAAAGCAGAGGCAGCTTGAATAAAGCCTGCATATTTGCCATGAGGAAGACAAATTAGAACAATAAGTTTCAGATAATGAATAAAATAAAATAAAACACAGAACAGAGAATAAGGAAAAACAGCAAAGAAAAAATGGTAGAAAGTAAGAGAGAGAGGCAAGTTTCTGACTCATGTTCAACTCTTCCTCCAGGACCTGCAGGTCCTTTTCTACAAAGCTGGTTTCCAGCTGGTCAGTCTGTGGCATGTGCTGATGCACAGGATTATTCCTCCCCTGGTGTAGTACTCCACACTTTCTGTTGAACTCCATGAGGTTCCTGTTGGCCCATTTCTCCAGCCTGCTGAGGCCCCTCCAGATGGTTTCCAACCTTCTGGCCTATCATCCACTCCTCACAGTTTTGTGTCATCAGGGTACACATCTTCCCCACCACTCAGATCATGAATGAAGATGTCAAACAGCACTGGGACTAGCACTGGCCCTGAGGTTACACACCACACACTAGTGTCTGTGTAGTACATACCTCCAGCTGGACTTCTTACCTCTGATTACTACACTCAGCCCAGCCATTCAGCCAGATTTCAATCCATCTCACTGGGTCCTTATCCAGGCCACACTTTAACAGATTCTCTATCAGGATTTTACATGAGACAGTGTTGAAAACCCTACTGAAATCAAGGTAGAGGACAGTCACCATTCTCAGCTATTGGGTCAGTCATTTCATCATAGCAGGTTATCACAGAATGGCTTGGGTTAGAAAGGACCTTAAAGATCACCTGGTTCCAGCCCCTCTGCCCTGGGCAGGGACACCTTCCATGAGACCAGGTAGCATCAGAGCTTCAACCTGACCTTGAATACTTCTAGGGATTGTGCATCTACGGCTTCTATGGGCAACCTGTTCCAATGCCTCATCACCCTCACAGTAAAGAATTTATTCCTAATATCTCATCTAAACCTACTCTCAGTTTGAAGCCATTCCTCCTTGGCCTGTCACTATATGTCCTTGTAAAATGTCCCTCTCCATCCTTCTTGTAGGCTCCCTTCAAGTACTGGAAGGCCACAATTCTCCCAGCCTTTCCCCACAGCTCTATCTCTGTGCTTGGGATCCCAGAGCACTCCAGTGGGATCTCATCAGAGCAGTCACCTCCCTCACCCTGCTGGCCACACTGCTTTGGATGTAGCCCAGGATACAGCTGGATTTCTGTGGCTCTGAGTGCACATTTCTGGGTCAAGTCCAGCCTCTCATCCACCCCCAAGTCCTCCTCAGCAGGGCTGCTCTCAATGTGTCCATCCCTCAGCCTGTGTTGATACTGGGGGTTGCCCTAACCCAGATGCAGCACCTTGCACTTGGTCATGTCACATTTCATGAGATTTCCATTGGCCCACTTCTTAAGCCTGTCCAGATCCCTCTGGATGATATCCCAGCCTTCAGGTGTGTCAAACAACTCAGTTTGGTGTCACCTGTAAACTTGTTGACGGTGTACTCAATCCCTTTGTCTATGTCATAAATGAAGATAGTAAGTAGCACTGGCTCCAATACAGACCTGAAAGGGACATCACTTGTCACTGATGTCCATCAGGACTCTGAACCTTTGACCATTACCCTCTGGATGCAACCATTCAATCAGTTTCTCATCCATCTATTATCAGGCTGGCTAAGCACGACTTCCCCCTGGTAAATCCTTGCTGATCACTCCCGTTTACCTTCTTGTGCTTCATGTGCATAGAAGTGGTTTCCAGGACTATCTATTCCTTCTTTTCAGAGATTAAGTTGAGACTGACCAGGCTGCAGGTCCCTGGGTTCTCCTTCTTGCCCTTTTTGAGGAAAGGAGTGGCATTTGCTTCCTCCATTCCTCACGCACTTCTCTCGGTCACCAACATTATTCCAAGACTATCAGAAATGTGACATCAGCTCTTGTGGGTGTGCGACATCAGGGCTCGTGGACTGACTGTGTCCAGTGCATCACCTGACCTAAAGTTACACTGGTTTCATACAATCAATTACTAGTTATATATTCCACCAGCAACTACATGCATATGGAATCCAGGTTTAGAATTTCCTGTATGTTCCTTATGCCACAATCTTTAATACCTCAGAGGACATCTACACAGACAAAACAAGGATTAAAAAGAAACCTGCAAGAGAAATTGTATTATGCTAAGGATTGTCCTGAGCTGTTTGATTTCAAAACATATTCCATATACCCACAAAGCTAGATGACTATTTGTTTTACCAACATGTTTTCCAGGAACTCTTTCATTTTTAACAGCTGTACCAATTTAATTTGCACCTCTTTCAATACATCACCACTGCAACTTAAAGAAATACATTTTCATCTGAAAAAGGAATTTAAGTGGCTCCCAAGACTTCTGAGCCCAAAACCATGCACACAGACACGAGGGCAAGTTTTGGCCCTGGAGTGTTAATCCAATCCCTTAACCAGCACATGGTTCATGTTTCATGATCTTCCTCTTGTGTGTAATACTGTGAGGAGAAAGCAGGTGTAGCCACTTTCTTAAAGACCGATCAGATTGCAGACTGGAGCTGTGTTTTAGATGGGCTCCCTTGTAACAGACTATTCCCCCTTCCCAAGCACAGCTGACTGCTCCTCCAGTCATGCTTGTG
>NW_008239110.1:5517861-5527139 GCF_000691975.1 Corvus brachyrhynchos
CAGCAGGGGTTGAAATATTCTGGGATGCTGCCAGAACTCCGAATCAGACACTGATTAGGCTCAGCTTCCACTCAGACTAAAAAAGCAAAATTTGTAAAGCTCCAAGGAATCAAAACCACAGAAATAATCTTCTGGTCAGAAAAGAAACTCACTGTGATTTTGCATCCTCCATTTAATAAAATAAATATTTAGCAACTGAACATATCAATTATTCATTTTGTAATACGACTAACTTGTAATTATTCTGCCATTCCTTTCTTTCCTTGGAAAGATCTTTTGTGAGAATGACCAAAACTGATTGAGATGGGCAATACAATAGCTGCAGAGAGAAAATATCATTCAAAAATTATTTCCTAAGAGTTTTAATTCTTTTCCCCTCTTCTTTATCTTCCTTTAGGAAAAACAGTTAAAACAGCCTTTGGGTTAATAATAAACATGTTAGACAGCTAAAAAGACATGACTATCAGGCATCACTTTGAGTATGCTTGTTGATCTTAGTTTGTAACAAAGATTCATATATTTTTTAATAATTACTGAAATTATTATGTATTACAGCAATTAAATAGCATAATATTTTCCATGCAATGTTCATAAATACTGTAATTTCTTAATGGAAAGAAGACTCCTGAAATTAAATCTTAATATACAAAAAACCAGCACTACCTGGCTAGTCTAGCAGATCTAATTTTTGGCTAAGCTTTTTAAGTTGCACAGGTCACATAGCCCTGTTGATGGTAACCTTTGGGTGAATCTGTGCTCCATACTGGAGGAACTCTGCTGTAGATAGAGCCTCTTCCTTTTTTAACACATGTACTCAATTTATCAACTTCTTGTAGACAGATGCAATTTAACCTTTAGCCTCTTTTTATATGCTGCTGTTGCCTGCCAGAGCGTGAGCAGTGCAGAGTTTATGGGAGTGCCAAGCACCTCAGTTCTGCTGTGGTTACACTGCCAGTGGGAAAGGGCTACAGAAAGAGAAAGCAAAGTTAAAGTAGGCACTCCAGGCCTTCCTCTCTTAGAAGCAATTTTTTACCAACTTTGGTGACTGAGTTTATCAGTTGAGTTTCATGTTCTTATACAATTCCTTCTTTTTATATCCACCTACAGAGTACTTCAATCACTTCTACCACTTAACCTAACTCCTACAAATAATTCTAACAAATTTACTAGAGGATTTCGTGAAAATAGCTGACTCTTCAATAGGATGAAACCTATTCCATAATGCACAAAATACCCCAACCTATGACAACATACCTTTTAGTAGACAACTGCAATTACAAAAGAATATTTTTCTTTTTTCATTCAGTATTGATTTACACATTGCAAGGTGATTTTTTTGTTTGTTTTTTTGTTTGGTTGGTCTTTTTACTCAAGCCCAAACCAGCACATCATCCTCCCAGGATGCTTTTTTCACTCTCCAGTAACCTTTTATTTAGATTTTTGGAAAGGGTTGGATGGGTACACGCCCAAGGACCATTACCTATGTTTAAGGATGCCACAACTCATTTTTAAAATACAAATAAGTTTTAAGGCTTGGTTTCCTAGGGAAATGGGTTTCTATCAGCTGTGCACTCTTGCATTTTGCAATAATTTCTGACTTCGTTGGCCGCTTCCTGTCCCATCTGACAGAAGATCAGAAACCTCAAGATTTATTAAAAGGCTTAATTGGTAGGTGGGTTGAAGGAAAGCAGAACATGCTACATTGGTTGAGCAAAAAGACTGCAACACGAGTTCGTCCCCTATTAGAGACCATAGTACTTGCATGGGGTATTTAGTTGTGGGTGCCTACAGAGTAGGTAGAATCTGGCCTCACTGGCTCTCTGTTATCACAGCTGCTACTTTGTGTGTGTGCTGGACAGCATGGCCATGACTCACTAGCAGAAACACAAAGCAGTTTCATCATAGGCTGCATCTTGATGGTGACATAAATGGATCGAATAGGCTGAAAAAATAGCATTAGTGATACTAACTAGAGAGGAAGTTACCCTTTAAGTAGTACGATGACTCTTCAAGAGCAATTTGAACTGGAAATATTTACTACACATCTACAATTGTCTAGTAACAGATCAGTCTAGTTAGTTTTAAGCTACTTCCTAGGCAAGACAGAAGTCAAGCTTCATGCTGCCTCACCAGGAAAGGAAGACATATCTAATTTCTTAGCTGCTTTCTTGCACAGGCTGTGTCAACTCGGTGAAGAGCTTATTTCCAGCTAGGTTTTGTTTTCTCTTTTGTTTTTGGTACCAGTTTTTGCACACTTCCAGAGTGTGTCCAGAGTGTGATTTTGGGGCAAAAATAAAAGTATCCTGCTGAACTGCTGAAAACAAGTACTAATCCATTGGTTTGCCCAGCAAACATGGGCAAAACTTCCTTTTCTTGCATCTTACTAGGCTGCTTGTGAAATTTAGCTGTTATACGTACCGGTCTTCTTTTATACACTAGGTATATGAAATGTAAAAGGTTGACAACTAAAAACACAGAATTCCAGATCATTATGTCCAAGGCACAACGATAGAGTGTAGCCCAAATGATGAACAATGCGCATCCTGTAAAAATAAAAAAAAAAAAAATAGGAAGTTAAATTCCACCAACCAATAAACATTCCTAGAAAACCATCAAGAATATGTCCACTGAGTATAATTACACTGAAAAACAATATATTCTACGAATTTTTTTCTTGTGTTGCATTAATTAAAATTAATTTTAAAAGGCCTATAAATGAATGTTCACAATGAATTAGCAAAGAGGAGTTGCATAAAAACTTCCTAAAGTCATATGCAGATGTTTTTGAAAATTAAAAGAAACTGTAATTGCTGATGCAACAGGGTCACATCGGGAACCTGAATTCTCCTGTGTAACGTCAAAGACAAAATTTCCAAATGCTTACTCTTTTTTTAGTTGCCTTACTTTGAATAATGACACTTGTTTTAAAAGATAAGACATCCTGTATGATTAGGGATTCCATTTTCAGCCTACAAAGACAATATTTATCAAGTGATGGATTATGCATCAGTGAGTCTCTCCCAGATAACTGTGAGCCTACCATCCAACAGAGGTGGCTGGAGAGGTCACAGACATATTTTCCCTTAAGTTTCATGCAAAGATAAAAAGGAGACAGTTCTAAATGAGTGTTCTTACCCTCTTTCTCCCTGAAGATGACATTGAACTCAGTACTATCCAGTCTGTCTGGGTTGCTAACTGATAAGGCAGCACTTATATATGGAATCAGAAGAATCAAAATATAGTGACTCTTGATCTGCTTATTAATTAGACTGCAAGGCACAGGAGGATAGGATGTCTGGAAATACTGAAGAGCAGCAATATTGCAGAGCAGCACAGAGGTGGGGCAGAGTCAAAGCAAAGGGAACAGGTCCCTAGGAACCAGGCCTCATTACTCATTCTACCTACCAAGTAAACCTGCTTCCTGCTGCCACCTCAGCTTGCAAACTCTGATTCCATATCTGCTTTAAATACTACAAGATCTACAGATCAAAGTGGCAGGCTCAGCAAGTGCAGCGCTCCTTTTGCTTTTAAAGCAAAGATAAAAGGTCTTGCAATGTTCAGACCCTTGGTCACCAGTGCAGTCTGTTTTAAGATGTTACCCTATAATAATTATAAAATAGAAAATGCAAGATCATTGTAAATTCAAAACACTTCTATCATAAAACTGACCCATCCTGTTATGCCAAGAAGCACTCACTTAAAAATACTTAAGCATGCTCTTGTTGGATTGGATTTATCTTTCTTAAACTGCAATGACTCACTATTCCTTCTTCAATCACAAGGATCTTGTCCCACACAAGGTACAGAGGCTTTGAAATAGCTGTGGGACTGCAATGTTACAAATTGAACCACATTTGCTCAGTCCCAGGCATGCCAAATTTAGGTTTTCCTCTCAAGTCAGATTCTGGTGTCACAAGATTCCTACAGTGGTAGGAGAAATATGACTGATATCAGAACACAGAATACACTCCCTATCGAAAGGCTGCACTTTCAAATCAGCAACAAAAATAATGCTGGTGCACATGTTTGAACCCACACTAAAAGAACACATGGGCTCACAGCAAGCTTCTCAAGGAAGACCTCACCTACCTCAGAAACACTAAGGCAGAGCACCCGCCAATACACAGTCCCAGTACTTACTTGAAATATAAAATAAAGGTCTTAATGATCAGACATAACTGGTTTGAGGTAAGTGAATTTCAAACATCCAGTTACATCTGACGTAAATTATGTCCACTTGTTTTCAAGCTGACATCTTCACAGGTTTGAAATTGCAAGTTACAGTTCTGGGAAGTTTTAAGAGCCTAGAGGGTTATATAATCTTTCTAGAAAAGGTGTGTCAGGGTCAAAACAAATCCTGTCTTAGACCAAAACCAGCTTCATCAGAGCACAACGGCCATCAATAGAGGTGGTAATTTTGCCATAAGGTGCAGGGACCAGCTCCATAATGGTCAAACCCAGACATTTCTGTCATATTTCTTTCTCCAGAATAATCCTCCTACCTATGGTGAGCAGGCCTCGCAGAAGAATCATATGAAGATTCAAAGTAGTTGGAATTACCAGTCCGACTGCAAAACAAATGTTTGCCACGTGGAAAACAAGATGATGAATCTCTTTCCAGTTTTCACATGCAGTCTCATTGAGAGGATCAAGGGTGGCATTTTTTAAGTCTGGACCAAAACCTAGTGGAGTAACAGTGAGTGGGCTCATTGCTGTAGTATTCATCTTGGAGACTCCTGCAAGGAGAGGAAAAAAGTTCACTATGCATTAAACCGAAACATAGTAGACATACACATGGATTTTACATCTATTTTCTCTCTTCCCAATATATATTTCCCATTATTATTAATGGGGAAAAAAAATGCTTTAAAAGGGTAAACTAGATCTATAGTTCAGCAATGCTTTGCTATCTCTTTCACCTAAATCATAGCTGCCAAACCAAAGAGGCTGCTAAGTCTGCTGCCAGTCTTTTAGGGAAATCACTTGATCTACACACAGTTTGAACAAGCTTGCAAGACCGTTGTCTGTGTGTGGAACTGCTGGAGAAAATGAGACAGCTAAATATTATTTCTAATCTAATCTTAACACATGGGATTTTTTTGTTGTTGTTGTAGTAATAAATATAACATATTTTTTTTCCATTTAATTGATGCAAAAGGTATATATCTGTGGGCAAATCCCAATACAAAATAAAAAATTACTATTAAAAACAATCTACAGGGAGAAACTGGAAGATTACAAGACACTATCTTTTGAATATTAAAAGCTAGTCTCTCTAAGAAATGGAGTTAGTGTTACAAGCTCTCCAGAAGATCTCTCAACCCAGAGCAGATTCCAGCTGAAGGAACACAACTGGTCCTAGATATGTCTGCTGTCAAACACAGGAGAACCCTGCTTCCAGCAAGGCATGTATGGTCTCTCACTGCCACAGCAGTAGAAATTAGAGGGAGGTGGGCTTGAGTCTTGTTAATGAAATATATGCACATCATCAATGAGCAAGCAAGCTCCGTAACATACAATGTGGTGGGATTTGCATTCAATTAAATTCTGTAGAGACAGTGCACATCCCTGATGTGTGTCATTGCTAACTGCCATGTAACTCATCTGCTCAGGAGAAAATTTTGAGTCACAGTTAATGCACTCTATTTCCTGCAGACTTGAATATACTCTGAAGCATCTCTGTTAATTGAGAGTGCGTTTTGGGCTGTGAAGTAAATTTCAGTTGCTTCATCCCTTCCTTTTATTATTTTCTCCCAATCAACCTGTGTACAGGGTGTAAGCAAACTGGACAGTTTTCAAAATTAATCAGTGTTTTAGACCCCTTCTTACAGCAGTGGGAAGAAACAAATCCTCAGCCCTCTCTTAAAATGCACAGAGCCTGACACAGCTAAGGTATGCCACAGAATGTGCAGAGGCATCCTACAGGATCAAACACTAGCACAGACATAGTGCATCCATATCTGGATTGAAACGATTCTCAAGGAAAAAAAATTATCTAATCCTTTACCAAAATACACAATTCATCTATTCCTTAAAAGATCGCTTTCCTCTTTTCATTTCTACCTTAATTATTCACAAAGATTAATTTAAATGTGGGTGTGTATCAAACTCTGCGCTTAACTGTTACCAAACAACAGGTCTATCCAAATACACTCCTACTTTCTTTCAGCTCTTTCATGAGTTTATCAAGAGAGTCATTAGAGCAGCTTCACTGTCCTGACAAAGCCACTCACACAGGGAGCCAAAGCCTGGCCCTGTGTGAGGCTGCAGGGCTGGCATTTTAACACACTCATGAACAGAAGGGAATTGCTAACTGGATAACTATGTCTGTGCTCATCTTACACACATCTCATCACGGTGCTCCTGTTGTTTTCAAACAATATAAACTCCCTACACTGGAGCAGCAGGATCTCTAGATATTTTTCCAAAAAATCATCATACCTATATTCAGCCTTTCACTGCCCAGTCACGTGCCAGTAAAAGCACCACTTAAAATGCCAATAAAACAAGTACAGACAATCAAACTCACATACAGATATAGAACCAACCCTAAGTCCTTCAACTCAACATCAAAACAGGCTTCAAGAAATAACTTCAGCTGCATCTGATCATAAATCAAATCAGCCTTCCAAATGCTTGAATTTGAATAGCAAAATTTTGTATTGCTCCTCTGTGGGAATAGAGGCTACCTTACTCTTAAGACTTGGCTCTAAAGCATCGTATATTAGAAGACTGGAAGCCCAATGAGCCAAATTAAATATACAGCACCTGACCATCTCGTTCTCCTCACAGCCTAGTCTCCCCTTCCTCTCCACAGACACTGATGCAAAAAATCACTAGCCATAAACTGAAAAATAACGGGAAGGAGTTTCTCCAACAAGTGATGATCAAGCTATTTAATGTGTCCAGAGTTGTAAGGGGATGTTCAACACTTTTGAAGGTCAGGCTTACATACTAGATTGCCTAAATTAGAACCCAGGAACCTAAATCTACCCACCTCCAGTTTTTTATAAGCTTTGTCTTTACTACCTCAAAGTCTTTACATTAATACCTCTTTATATGAATACTTCACTTACTACTCACAAACAATAATTACAGCTCCCCTAACATACTGGAAACAGCAGAAACCAGAACTTCTCCATCATGATGGTATTTAAAAGCTGACAGAAATAGATTGATGCTGTCTGCAAAATGACATAAGGACAGACTTTGACATGGGCTCTGAATTTCAACTAGGGAGACCACTTGAGGATCGACAGAAAAGGCAGACAGGCAGAGCTACAAGATGTGACCTAAAGTGTCTGTCTACAGGTAACACCAGAAAGACAAACAACCAAAATGTCAAAAACCTGTAATTTTTGGATCAATTCTTTAGTCCTAGCATCTACTGTTGCAGTAAATAATATTGAAGAATGAGGAAAAAGGCTGCAGTTCCACAAATGAACAAGCAATTATAATTTTTTACCTCCTGTGACCTCTGAAAGTCAAAAATTAATTTTTTAAGTACAGATTCAGGCCTTTAAAACTTTAATTATGTCTACTAAGGATTAATATAGCACATGACTATTTAGTCATACACTTAAGTCTTCAATGCAAAGACATGTATTAATATAAGGAGTTAAAAAATCAACCAACACCGTCAAATAATTTTGGGAAGGTGGGGTAAAATAGCATCCACTGAAATGAAAGCTTTATGGAGCATAAGACAAATCATTAAAAGAGCATTTTTTAATATCCAGTATATATCCATCATATGGATTTAGAATTGCCAAACTAAGAATTTGAAGATTCAGATGATTGAGAACTCAAGCCGATTTGTTATTCAAACAGGAGGGGAAAAAGAGGATATTAAAAAAAAAGGAAAACAGGAAAACTCACTGACTCTTTATTAATGAACCTAACAGAAATTAGTATGGTGAACAAAAAAGCCTTTTTTTTTTTTTTTTTTTTTTTTGTGCATGAACTTGATAGAAAGCTAAGGTAATACATGGTGGTCTTAGGTCAGAAAATACAAATTATTGGAATAAAAATGAGATGAGCATGCTCTAGGATTTTGCTATACTCAACAACAGCTTTGTACAAGAGACCAAACTTCTGAAAGGCATTTTCAAAAGGTTTAGTCCACAAATATTCAGTCACAAAGATGACTTTGAAAAATGTGGGAATTTTATGGATACCTACAGAACATTCACAGAAGACAGACATAGCAAGAAATGGTAAAGCATGAGAACCGGTCAGCCAAGCTGATACGGGACAGTGCTGAATGTCCCACTCGAGGCATTACCTATTGAGATTATTCATATCCCACAGCTTTACTGGTCAACATTATTCAAATGAGCTTATTAAGTCTCTGCTTGAGTATGTTTCTATAACTTTACAGTCAATGCAATTAAAAAAACAAAAAACAAACAAAAAAAAAACAACAACAACAACTCAACTTTTTTTTAAATTATACCTGCAGAACTTTTAACAACTTTTCTATGGTCTTATAGCACAGAAGCTGCATAGAGGATTTAGGCAATAATTCTTTTGCGAGCTAAAGACAAACTACTAGAGGTAGTATAGCTGAGTTAATTACAGTTTAAGTTACAATTTCCTCTTTTACAATGAAGTAGGAATTAATAGGAAAGTGGTGTAAGAAAAGATGTATTCCAATCCGCTCTTGCAGCAAGTCCAATTCAATTAAATGCGTCAGTAACTACAGAAATTTGTTACTCTCTTTAGCCACTTTAATCTAGAGAAAATTGAACAACACGTTATTCTGCACAGTCAACAAAGTATCCACTCCGTGATAAAAACTTGCGCCGCCGCAGCACAGCAGCCCCGCTTCTCCCGAGCTGAGCGGCCCCGAGGGTGTGAGCGCCTTGGCGCTCGCTCTCCCCTCTGCCTACAGCGCTCACGGATGCGCCGAGCGCCCGAGCCCAGGGGCACAACCGCAACCCCCGCCCGCAGCCCCGCTCTGCGCTCCGAAGCTTCCTTTGAGCCCACAACGGGCGAACACCAAACCCACCATTTATGCAAAATAATCGTGAAAATAATTTTAAAAATTTGAAAATAATCGAGCAACTGGTCCCTTTTCCCCCAAAGGGTCACTTTTAAAGCTGTAACCCGTCCATCCTCCCCGCGGGCAGGGCACAGGCGGAGACCCCGGTCCCTGCTGCGCCCGCAGCCTGACACGGAGAGCGACCGAGGGGATCGAGAGACCAGGGACGGGACCGCGCGTTCTCCCCGCTGGCCGGGCAGCTCCACGGCGGAGCCTGGCGCCCACCCCTCCTGCC
>NW_008239110.1:5527384-5551039 GCF_000691975.1 Corvus brachyrhynchos
TGTGACCCCTCGAGCATCACCCCGGCCACCCGCACCCGGGTCGGCACTGCCTGTGGGCAATGCCCAATCGAGGCGCCTACAACAGGTGGGGAGAGCCACCGCGCAGAGGTGCGGCCGGAGCCCCGCGCCCGGGCAGGCAGCCCAGCTGTTGGGTGGTTAAAATTAGAAGGGCTGAATTCTCCCCTAAACGAGTCGCAAGCAGTATTGCCCCTACATGGTGTGTCAAGGAGCCTCAACAGCCTTTATAAAACCGCTCACGCTCTTCGCAACTCGGCACCTGCTGTGGTTGCTTTGTCACGAGCATGATGTTTAAGAAATGCCACCAAGTTTCCTCGTGCGGCAGTTTGACAGCTCCCAGAAACGGCGTGCTTCCAAAGCGGGACGCTTGTGTCCCCGCAAGTCGGCATCGGTTCTGCCCGTGTCCTGTCCAGCCCCCGCCGGCACCACCAGTCTTGCAGGACAGGCGAAGTAGTCACCGAGCCTGCCTTCATCCCCAGGAGGCTGACGAGTAGCATCCAGTAATGAAAGACATTCCAGCCCGTCTCAAAACTTGACTGTTGGTGATAAATGAGGACTGAAAAGGCAGAAAAACGCTTTCAACACATTCTGATGAACTAGCTACAAAGTGGGGTTATTTTTTCAGCAGCCAAGAGCATATGATCAGCATTATTCTTAAATATTTTTGGAAAGCATACAGAATCCCAAGTCATTTTTGAAGTAACAATTTACACCTGTACATATCAACATATGTCCCAGGAGGCCGTGCCTTTGTTATGGTTGTTCTTGGCTTTGCATCTTGGAGAAGAGATCAGGATCATTCCAGGAACATGTTCCATGTGAACAGGAGGTTTATGAATCCTGCTGCCCCGTGTAAGATCTGATTTTCAAAAATATATTATGAAATAATTATGAAGGACTTGGGACTATGTTTCCTCTGGCCAGCCGTTTTTATGGATATACCTTCTCTTTCCTGAGACATGCAGAGTAAGTGAGCTGGAAAAAGGGTAGGAAGAACGAGTCAGGATAACATAACTACAGGAATGGTCATAAGTGATAGCATCTAGCATGTGTTTGAGAATGATAGTATTCAGCTATGCTTGCTGGAGCAAAGCCAAGTAGCTTCCAAAAGCTGCACAAAGCAGCCCATCAGAGAGTTCCTATCCCAATCCAAACTGACATGTAAGCATTTTCTAGCACATTACCGAACACTGGAGAAGCGCAGTTTGCTGTACTGGTTGTGTCTTCTGTAAAGCCTTTGTACCTGTCATTACCCTCCAGGTCTCTTCTAGTTTTGGGGGAAGCCTTGGTGGTAAACAGCATGTTCTTAGCCCAGTGCAAAAAAAAATGTTAGTTAGGAAAGCTCGGCAACGAACTAATAATATTTGCAGCCATGTGACAGTGTAGAAGTTTGTCCTGATTGCAGTTAGTCTCTTGGGATCTTCATATTTCAGTATATTCATGATTAAACACTATTTCCCGTCTGCAGCAGGGCAGTAAGAACCAAGACTACGTGGGTAATGGAGATGGTTGTATCTGCCAGTACAGCTGTCAGCAGAAAGAGGGAAGTGAGAGAGGGTCTGAGAGATGTGCCTCTATCCTGTCTCTCCAGGAGGGCTATAAGCAGGTGGAACACGTAGACATGGCTCTGATGGACTCTGGTGTTGTGCTGTGGTGTGCACCTGTGCACAGAAGAAAAACTTTCTCTGATAGAATCACTGGCATTAATTTTATATAAGATGATGGCACATAGTCCAAGGCAGATACTAATGGCCTTTAGTTTTACAGATAATATTAGATAACATTAACTATACTTACACAGATAACAAACATTCTCTAAGTAAGAAGTACTAAGTAGAATTTATCCTCTTAAAACAAGGTCTCATGTACTGTAGGAGAATGGGCTGGTTTAATTAAATTATTGTCCTGCTGTTAAATCACTCTAAAGACTGGTTTAACCTCCTATCTTTGTCAATAAGCTACATGTTCTCTGAAGTCTGCTAATATAAATCAATCTGTAATGAAGCAAGAAATAAAAACTGTTTGCATTTACACAGAATGAGGATTGGCTTTGGACAGACAGATCAGTTTTTGGAGATTTGTGTTGAATTGATGCATTTTGTCAGCAGAGACCGGTCTAATGGTGTTTCAGCTGTTCATTGATGCAGGTTTCTTCTCTGTTGTGTCTCTTTCTTCTGCTATTAAGATCTTGATAGCTTAAGTACTTTCTCCAATTATACAGTTATTTTCCACAGTAATAGTCCACAGTAGAAACTGTCACATGGATGTGGCAAATTGCTCAGTCTTGTTCCTTATCTCCAGCAAACAGCTTTGTGATCCTCAACAGTACACCTTAACCTCTTGGTGCCTGCCTATTTTTCTGGATTTCAGGGAAAATATCATCCTGCTGATGATGCAGGGAGGTGTTGGACCTCAGAAGAGGACAGGTAGGAGTTCAAAAGCACAGCTGAGACCTGAAGCTCCTTCTCCTGTGTCTCAGTTTAGCCTAGCCAGGCATTGGAAGACCTTATTATGCAGATGAGAAAGAAACTTTTCATGAAACTGCAAGTGCTCTGCCTCTTCCAAATGAGAGTCCAATGCCATAGCCTTTTTTAGGCAAAGTTTTCACTAAAGAGAACAAATGCTTTGTATTCAGGATCCCAGATGTGCCAGGCTGACAGGGCTATTTTCAGACAATGGCAAGATCTATGAAATGTTTCCATTTATAGTTTCAGGAAGTGTACTCAGCATCTACTCTAAACTAATCTTTTAAATTCCCTCCATAGGCACTATAAGTGGGCTGCTTTAGAAAGCAATTCATTCTGTGTGTATTTGACAACTGTCTGGAGTGGGATGAAATACACTAGCAAATCCCATCCCACTTGCTGAAATTATGGGCTGTATAACTGAAAAATCACACACATTTTCTGCAGAAAATTTATTTATATGGGTTTTGCCTGAAAGCATCCTCAAGAATTATGTTTTACTAGAAGGAAGTTTGCATGGAAGAGATTGTGAACGACAAATACTCTCTCAGCTCTTCAGTATTCTGGAGTTTTTTTAACAGGAATATGTGCATTCCAGTGCATGTTTACCTCAGGCCATCTGACAGACACTTTCTGATGTATAGTCAGGCAACTCTTCCAATGCAACACCTGCAGGGATGGTGTCTCCTGTTAATACAAGAAGGGCTATCTTTTTGTTTGAATCCAAGATATAAAACACTACATCCCAGGGCTTCCAGGTATCTGACTAATAGTATAGTAACTGATTGTTGCCAGCTTACAGCCAGGAGCCAACTTTCTTCTAAAATAATCAGTCAAGGTATTCAGAGTTTAACAGATGGTTGATGTAGATGTTTATCCAAAGGGTACGTGATCCTGAGGTATGAGGACAGAGTAAAATTGCTTGCTATTAAAGTTATCTAAACTGTGTGCAGTAAACAATTTATTCAATCACACTGAACAATTATCCCTGCTCCCAAATTATGCATGAGCAGTTCCCTGCTGACACTTTATTTTGCATGTTCATTATTTGAAATTGCTCAGTGAACAGTTTCTATGAACTGCTTGCAAGTGATTTTTCTGGGACTTGATGGAAGGGCCTGCTATGCTTGTTCTAGCTCTACCTAAATCACATGACTCCCCCAAAAAAACAGGAGAGCTGATATAAAATGTGTTGGATTTCCTAAAGCAGAGCCAAGGCACGCTTGTCACTGCCCTGCCAGGGCAGCTTTCTTACGGCATTTGGGAATAATGGGAACCTGTCCCAGGGGCTTTGCTTCTTTCTACAAATAGAGGAATACCAGATATGGAGTTTGACTGCATTGCCTGCCTGGAACTCAAATAGCTATCGACACATTGCTCTTGGTTAACGTGAGGCAGCTCTTACTTCACACAAAATTGGAAGACAAGTAATAGAGCCATGCTTTTGCGCTGCATCTCTCCCCTCACTGGGTGACAGCCCATTTTTAGGGGTCCCCACTACAGCAGATTTGGCAGCACTGGGTGAACTGGCTGTGATTTTTCTGTCCCCTTTTTGGACAACTTCCACGCACAAATAAAGTTCAAAACGCTCATGGACAGATGTCTGTGCTAATCCTGGGGTAAACGCATTTCAGCAGCAGCTCTCAATGTTCTCTCTGCAGAGATCCCCATGGATTTCTGTGAGTCTGTGTGACTGTCCGCATAAACCAAAGGAATTGCAGATACTGTCAGAGTACAAATGCATGCATGCTTTTGGGTGTTGCTACAGTGACAATTAATGTTTTGCTGCAGTGTTAGTCTTTTTTAGCTGTGCATTTTAATATTTACCAGTGGCTATTTTTGAGAAGCAAAGGCTGGGACTGAACCTTGAGGATGTTGCGTATGTGCATCATTATCAACCATTTTCTAGGAATTAAAAAAATTATTGATAAAGATTTAGAATTTTATGCAAAGATATGAAAACACAATAAATAACAAGAGTTTAACAGCTACAGACAGACAGACAGAACTGAAAAAAAAATCAAAAAACCTAACTAAAAAACTTGAGGAACAAGGACAAAAAAAGAAGTAGGGGGAGGCTGAAGGTAAGTCTAAGAAATTATTTAAACAAGTGACAAAGATAGCATACATTATTTGATAGTGATAATAGTCCACCATGAAGGGAAAGAAAAGGTAAATAGATTACCTCAGAAAAACTTTGAACTGGAAAGAGATAGCTTTTTCGAATTTAATAAACTGTGCATATTGTAAAGGACTGTCAACATGTGTGCTGAGTTAGAGCATGCCACAACTGCTTCTTGCTACCTTGATTTTTAAAAGTAAATACAGAATTTAAAAAAAACACATTTTCTTCTCTTTTCAATTAATAAATAAGACCAGTCTTCTAAGTAATGTTTATTATGCTTCTTTGTTCTGTAAAGAAAAGAGCAACAAACAAACCCCTATTATATAGAGTAAAAAACAGGGATACAGACTGCAATAAACATACATATATATGTGATTATTGCTTTTGCATGTAGCTTAAGTACATATACCACTGTAAAAAGCACTTTCAGAACTAAAATGGCAACCACTATAGTTAACAAAAAGATACTAATAGTTGGTAAAATCAAAATCCATGTAAAAATGCTTTATGTATCAGTATTTCTTGTCTTTTTTTTTTTCTACTAATACTTACTCATTATTTCTTTAAAGAACATATTTCCAGCATGAACATTATATTTTTGAAAAGCTGTAACTGAACAATAAAATGAAGACCTAGTGATAAACAGAGCATAGTGCTGGATATCTGACTTTTTGAGAAGCACTTCATTCCCCTCACTAGGGGAGATCTGCTTGAAAGTATCATTTGAGAGGACTCAGCTTTTCTGTAAATGAAAACAGGACAGTTTTGCTTCATATTCAAAAAAAGTATTCAGAATATTTTATCTCTTAGTAAAACAGAATAGCTACTACAGCTGGGTTCCATAAAAGCTTTAAAAATTTTAATGTGAGAGAGTTAGATGAACAAAGCACAGCAAGGAATTCCAGCACAACAGCTTGGAACTGCTGTTCCAAACATTTCATAGATCCAAACTGCTTTTTTTGTAGGAACTGCTGATACCCATCCTTGGGTATCCTAGCAGATGTGAACTGGCTTGCCTCACTTTTGTTATGGATTAAGTTATTTTTCATTTACCCGGTGTAAGAGAACACATATGGGAAGATAGAGGGTCATTACCTAATGTGTTTTAAACTCATCCCAAATCTTACCTGCCAGTATCCCACCCTTGAGTCATGTCCTACATGGAAGTGCAAGCCCAGCATTGGGTATCTAGATTGTCCTGCACTCTTCCTAAAACCCACGCATGGGAAATATTAAAGAGGTATGTGTGCTTCATCCTCACCAAGCCATGACTCCTGCAGGCTGCTTGGGATCATCCCACCAGAATCGCTGCCTGGGGACAGGGACCAGCTCACCTCCTTTCACAGATGAGATGCTTTAATGCTTGCCTATGATGTGCAGTTTCTACAGAAGGGGACACTGCTGCCCACTTCTATGCAATTACATCGTTAGAGCACTCATCCATTAGATGGGATTTTTGGCTTCAGTGTCTCTCTTGGCCTAATGTCCCTTACTCCCAGAAAATTATTATAACCCCCAGATTTGCACAAGTTTAGGTGGAGAGTTACTAGTGGATACAATAAAAACTATGGGATTCACTGCTGAAATAGTTCTTTACTACCATTATTTTATTGCAGTTTTTTATTTATATGACATCTTAGTTCTTGGTCATCTATCTTTTATCATCATTTGTCTTCAAAATCCTGCTCAGGTAGCAAAATAGTCCTGTCCCAATATACCACTGATCCCTCAAATTAGGAGCTGCAGTTCAAATGACAACTTAAAAATATTTCCTGTGAATCCACAGCAGAAGAATAACTGCTACAAAATCCTTCTGCTCTCACAAGCTTTTGGGAATGTCCCATCTTTTTTTTTTTTCCACTCCAGAGCAAGGTTTAACAACATTTATAGCTTGCAGAAAGATGATGTGGGTCTAAACCCTCTGCTGGCAGAACCCTCTGCCAAGTGACTCTCTAGGAGGGCATTGCTAGCCATGGTTTGGGACACGACCCCAAATCTAGAGCTCAGTGATGACATGCTTGTGCTGCCTTTCTCCTACACACTCCTGCTGATGAAGCTCCACCTACATGGTTTGATTCATCACCATGAGGTGGCTTGATTTACATGTCAAGTTCAATACATCTTTTGATTCCCACAGCAGCAGAATTACAGCAAGTAGAAACTGAAGGGATAAAAAAATCTACAAGAAAGGAAAGTTAATGTGAATTAGATAAACAGAAAGAAAAGGTGTTTTTCCTTGGGAGCCCTGAACCTATTATATTTTAATGCATATTAATGTAAAGAAATCCAGTATTTTCAAGAGGAATTAACAAATCGGTTTTATATGGTATTTATTTTGTTGTATAGTAAAAAAATCTGTTATACAGTAACACACTAGGGAGGAAAAATATGCATTCAATTATTACAGGAATAGAAAGAAAAATATTAATCTTGTCATGTCTGAATTCAACAAATCAATATTAATTTTTCCTTTCCTACTTAAATAGTTTTCTTCTATATAAATAACTGCAGATTTGTTTCAGTTTTAACGCATGGTTTGCAATATCTGTTCATATGAGCAACACAATATTGTGGTTTAAATTTTCATGTACATTGAGACCAAATATGTCTTATATTTATCATTCACAATAAGCAAAATCTGTAGAGCACTTCTTTCCTGAAAATGTAGTATCAACATATTGTTTAATTACCACGAGCATATGCCTTTTTTGTGGTATGGCACATCGGTGCAATATCATCCAAGCATGTATTCAGCTTTCCCAGTTTTATCCTAGGGGAGGTCATATCTCTATATGTCTAATTTGCTTTGTTGCAAGGGAAACAGTTCTTGAAAACATAGACCCTGGCTGGCCTTCCTCAGTTGCAAAGCTCAGCCTCTGCTATCACAGGTAACTGAATAAAACAACCTTTTTCTTTAAGTGCTTAAAATTTGCCTTGCATAGTGTATTAGCTACAACAGCATGTTGGGGTGCATCCTCTCTGGTTATTCCATAGTTTCTGTAGTTTCGAGTGGAGTTACATGATGGAACCTGGTACGTGTACTTGCACTAGTAGTGGTTAAAAAAAAACCTACATAATGAAAGAATTGCAGGGTCAGACCCATGCTCCTAAGTAGGCAAAACTTGCTTTTGAACCTCTAACTACATATTGCTGCATCCAACAAATTAATTTGCCACAAGTCCAATTTAAAATAAACCTCTCTTGGATAAAATCTGTATGAACTTAGTTCTGTCTTTCTCTCCTCCTCCCCCTCTGTTTTGGACTCTCCTAGGCCATACAGTTTCTTACCTTATGCAGCAAATTTGCACCCTTCTGCAGGCTGTGAGGGCAATTCCAACATGATGTCCATATAATTATAAAAACTTAGGAAAATAACTGATGAATGACCACATCATCACGTGCACAGATTCTGCCACTCTTACCTATAGTAGCATACAAATGTTACAAATGTAGACATAACTCCACAGAAGGTTATGAAACTGGTAAAAAAGAAAAATGTTTTGTAATCTCACAAAACTTGTCTAATTTCGCTGATATAAGTCTGAGTAGGTCTTCACTTAGGTAGATTATACAGCTCACCCAAAATACTGGTTTGTGAGTCACATGCCAGACCATATTTCACTGTAAGTTTTAGAAGTACTGTCCAGATAAAAAAAAAAACCAGAGGTAGAGAGAACTTCTGTCATGCTTCCAGTCCTTTTGTGTGTACTTATATTATTGTAGATATATATTTCACAGCTGAATTTTACAGCTGAAATGTTCTGCTAGTCATGTCTCAAACAGATGCTGGAAAACTAGAAACGATTTTTAAAAAATGACTCAAAGCCCAAAAAGCACAGTAGCAACAGCTAAACAAGATTAGCTAAGAGTATGTTCAGATATTGACTCAGATGTGTCCTGGTAGAGATTTCTGACAGTAACCAATTCCAGCAGAGAAAAGCATCACAGAGGCTTGTGTTTGGAAAATGTGTGACAGAAGCCAAGGCATACCACAGTCACAAAAAAGAAAAAATTATCCAAGTGTGATATGAAGCACCCATCATTCCCCAGTATCTTCCTAAGCAGTATGCTATAGTTTAAATAGAACATATAAGCTTGATATAGAAATTGGGTAAGATGCCTTGGTCTTATTTTAAGGTGAAGGCAGTCAAATGAATTGACTTTAGTAGAGTCAGAATTTAGTAAAGACAAGCTTTCTTGAATCAATAGGCCAAACCCAAGTATTCAAGAAAACCAAGGAGAACATTAGTACACCTAAGTCTAAAATAACATCTCTTTTATGCATTTAAAATATTTTTATGTTTGCAGATTGTTAAAACATAAAACGTTAAGTATAAACTTCATGTTGGTCCAACACACACAGCATGACAAATTTAGAAATTCTTGTTATCCGAATGAGGTGGGGGGCTATTTTTAAAGGGGTCATTAAAAACAGCACAAGGTTTTTAGAGCAGCTCAGCTGGCTGACACAGAGAGGGATGATAAGGCACAGCCCAAGTGACATCCACAAGAGATGATGCACTTTTCCCACCTCAGACACTGCTGACAAACAGGACATGGCACCAACCACAGCACTGAAGTTACATGGGAACACCTGTGCTGAGCCACACCAAGGGGTCAGGTAGTCTGCTGTCCTGTCCCTTAACCAGGAAAAGGTTATGGGAAGAGGGGACACACAGATGTACATCCTTAATACATGCTGCCAGCCTCTGGCACTTTGTGCCTTAGTTAGCATCTGTACAGGTCTTTAAAAGATATCAGTGAACAGTTTGCATTTTTTCCAATTCTCTTTTGACCAGGACAAAGTAGCTCTGTGACTCAGGGACTTCATGCATTAAGCAGTACATACAGAACACATTGCATGGAAGGGTTATGAGAATGATTTGGGGTTTATCATATTGCATGCTGAGGTATTTATGTTTGGCAGGTTTCCCTCTCCGAGAAAGAAAGCTAAAAGCAAAACTTGTACAATCTTATCTGCTCTACACTAATTGTCCTTCAAACAGGTAGTGTTTCACATCCCTTCTAATAGCTTTTTTATACATACTGCATGATTATCTCTCAAGCATAACATCGTATCATTTTAACTCCTCCAGAAACCACTCACAACATCTAAACTTATATGTATACCCACACATGGAGAAGCACACAAGGGCCATCCTACCAAACAGGCCAGCAATTTTAAAATACTAAAAATATTATCTACTTCCAGACGTATCAAGCAGCAATCCATTCTCATAAAATTGTAATGCTTCTTATTTTTTGATTACTGGCAGGCATCAGGCAGAGCAGCAGGAAGGTGAGCTAGCAAAGACATTCAGACACTTCTCTTCAAAGGCACAGTGACCCCAAGGGTTGAAACCAGCTCTCTCCTGCTAAATGTGATCTGAGGCTCCCTTATGTCATTAAAACACCACAGAATTAGGGAGAGAATATCTTTTAAATCAAGAATTTCATAGGCACAGGAAAGTGACTCTAGAAGCTAAACAAGAATGTATCAGTTAAAAATTGTATTTATTGCTGCAGCTGTTTTAGTCTCTTCCTGACAAACACAGCTAAAAAGAACATTGTACAACAAACTCCAATGGTTTGGCAGTAGATTGATTAACATTATTTATTGTACATGTCACAAATGGCACTGACACTGCAGAAGCCCAGGTGCTACAGCATCACATCCTATCAGAAATGCCGAACAACCTTTTCCCTAAGCTGTATTTGCAGCAGTTACAGCTGTTTTATTTTTCTAATGCCAGCAACAACATTTATGTCTGTTTTCACATACTACCTCTCTAGGACAGTCAGAGAGAAACCAATCACTCAATGGGACAGAATTTGTTGTGTTGTTTTGTTTGGATTTTTAACAATCTTGCTGTGCATTTCAAAATCTTTCATTTCTTTAAGAAATGAAACCAATGCAATCGGCCCTCAGTCTTTTTTCTGCAACATTATTCATGTAAATTGAGAGAATGTTCACATGGCATAAAAATGAACATGATAACCAAGTTGCTATATTTTGAAGACAACTTACTTGTTCTCATTGACTATTCTGACTTTACTTCATTATGACAAAATTTTTTGAGGAAATATAATTACAAATACCATGGGTTTGCTTTTTAAAAAAAAAAAAACTAACAAAACAACACACCACCACAGAGGCCACCACAATTGCAATAAGACCTCAGACTGTTATGATTTGTTCTCTTCCAAAAGGAAAGAGATGAAGATAACAGGAGAATCAACAGAAAGTAAACATATTGCACAGACAGTCAAAATGCAGAAGCCAACCTGTTGGCTTGAAACAGAGAATTCAACCTACTCCAATTAACATAAATGGCACTTATCAGTCAAATTTGGCTTCATCTGCTTTTGCTTCTCTGCTCTTCTGCTCTGCCACCTTCCATCTCCCCTCATCGCTTTGAGGAATGGCTGCAGCAGAACTTTCCTTCCTAGGAGGGTGTGAGGAAGGAGCTGCAGTTTGTAACCCCCGTGGGCTTGCGGCAGGGGGACCCTCTCTGGAGGTGGTGGGAGTGGTGGGAGGGCTGCACGGGAGGGGTCTCTGGCAGTGCAACGTGGTAGAAGTTGGGTAAGCGAATGTCATACCTAAAGCCCTGCCCCACGTGCACCCTGTCATTCAGGGCATACAGTTTTTCAGCAATGTCGCTCCCAATTAGAATTGAGAACAGGCGGGAGATGAAGCGGTGTTTAGCGAACAGCAGGTAGAGCTTCTTTCTCCTCCAGGCCACGTACCGACAATCTGTCTCTGCTGTAAGCGTTACCTACACAAGAGAGAATTGAAGAGCCAGTGACAAGGCAGCGGTGTTGCTGCTGCTGCCCTTGCTCAGAAGGCACCCCCCTCTCCCATCAGAACCTGTCTACTGCAATTAGAGCCTTTTAATTGAGTCAGAGAGCTCTGGGAGGTTACTGTATGCAAAAGACAAGTGAGAACGGTGACTGGATATGGACTAAATGATCACATCTAGTCAGCCTCAATGACAATATGCCTGCACCCACATGGTCAGGATGCCCTGGCTCAGCCCTGCACTCCCTGCTCCAATCCTGGCAGCCTCAGCTGGAAAGGCAGGTCTAAAGAAAGCTCTCGACAAATGCCATTTGTCCTCGTGACAGCAGACATCAGATCCAACACAGACAGAAGCCAGCGTGTCGGTCAAGTGACAGCAGTGGGAGGGCTCACAGAGCTCAGGGGCAGCCCTGGCTGACACCATGTCTCATGCTGTGACCCGTGCCAAGCTGTGTCACAGGCACGTCTCCCCCTGGCTCATCTCCCACTGGGAAACCTCTTCAGCACCAGCTTCTACTCACCCCGAGGAAACCTGGCTTCTCAGGGCTGAACAGCAGTGCAGCCAAAGAATGCAAACAGAGCCTACCTCCCAGATTAGCTTTAAGAAAACCCCGTTTGTTGTAACAAGATACAAACAGCAAAACCAGTCCAACGGATAAAGAGGACTTCCCTCCCCAAACTAATGGGATGCCACTGGTTTGTACAGTATCACAAACAAAACCCACAACTGAATAAATTTATTTTGAAATCAAACAGTACTTGAACAGTTTCCTGTAGTACTGAAAACAAAAGAAAAGAAACCCCTTAACTTTTACCTGGAAAATTCCCTCTTCTGTGGGCCTCAGTGAATCCCATTCAGGAGAGTCCAGAAACTGAAGAGGAAAAATATAATGCAGAAACTCCCCATCAACTGTCACTCTGATCCTACCAAGATAAGACATGTTAATTTGTTAGCACTATCAGTACACCAGCAATGACTACAACAAGAATGTGCTATTTCTACTATCTGAGAAATTCAAATATAGCTTTGAAAGCACAAAAAAACAGCCAACAGTATCCTAATTATATTTTTGAACCCAGCTTGCTCAGGCCAGTTGAAAGAGAATACAAGACAATCATGCAACTGAAATGGAAATCTTTCCAGGCCTTTTTCAAACCACATTATTCTCTCTGTGGTAGGTCTGTGCAGTGATGCACAAGCTTTGCCATTAAAAGGCCATTATACACTGGAGAGGTGAAAGACCAAAGCCCATAACAGCATTTACCTGCTTCCCCTGAAAACCATGGGATTTACTTCCAGTTTTGGCAAATAAGCATTTTAAAGGGAACAAAGTGACAAAAACTGGGAGTGGGAAGCAGGAGTGCCCCGTGGCATGTGCTAGGCAGGCCTCTCTCCATGTTTAACAGGAATTACATGGCCACAGGACTATGTCCGGAGGCAGATGAACAGCCTGGAGGTATGGGAACTCTGTGTGAATGCTGTGGCCTTCTGAAGATGCCAAAGAGAAGTCTCCTTTCCTTTCTACTTTTTAAATAACATATGAGTTTGAAGGCACACAAGCAGCCCTGTACCACAGGACGAAGGGCAGCAGGAGCTCTGGGTGATCACTAACTGGCTGGGCATGTAGAAGGATGGACACCTCTCCTTTGGTAAGACCAAAAGCAATCTCCATTAAGTACTTCCTAGACAGCTCCCAAGAATGCTCTGAACCAGGGTGTCACAAAGGAAAACTGCCTACAATCCATATTGTTCATTGCAAGCAGTCCTAAATCAGCTGAGTGTCAAGCTGCCTACAAGTTCCATCCATCCATCCATGGAGCAGGCTATCAAAAAGCACCCACAAAGTGTCCCATCAAGGACAGTCCATGTCCATCACCTCTGGGTGTCCCACCTACTCTCGTGGCGGTCTGGTACCACACTCTGCTTTGCATACAGTACAGAAGCTAGTATTTCCCTCCAGGAAAGCAGCAGCAAAGCTGCCAGAAGGCTCTCCTGGAAGCAGGGAGCACAAGCAGGTGGATTTACTGCCTCAGGGTCTAATACAGGGCTACAGTATACAGTAACTGTGGACCCAGTTCTGCAAGGCTTGATAAGGCTCAACTATGTCCCCTTGTAATGAAAGGGCACTTTCAAGTCTTTTGCTCTTCCTTACCAATACTCTTCTCCCACTGCCTTGAAAGCAACCAAATGCAATCTGTATCAAAGTCAAGATCTCCATTAAACAGAGTTTATCTCAGTATATTCAGTTTTGTAACTAACTTTTTGTACCATTTCAGATGATACTAGTAAAGAAAAATAGGACAGATGCTGTGCTCATCAGCTAGGCAGTAGATAGATAGCAAGCCATGACCTGAAGACTGAAAAACAGCTGAAAGACTGAAAATTTATTCCCTTTATCTGCCTAACCTGTTAAATCCTATGATACAGCAGCCTGGAAAAGAATGACTTCAAATTCTTTTCTTCATGTTATTACAGATTCTGTGCTTAGTGTTTTCGTGCTAATGCTATCTTAGACAAGTGTATTTAACCTATTAATATTTATATTACTTGCATTAATAGTTAATCTATTGCACTGGCAAATAAACAAACGATACACAAATCAGGCTTTTGGTTTTTTCCTCTTTCATTTTCAATAGGGAGGGGAAAATAAAGATATTTGCAGTAAACCTGAACAAGGCAATACAAACCTGCCTGACACAAGCAAGGACAGTTTGTCAATAGGTGTTTTGCCCTGCATGGCATAACAATGTTCCTTCTCCAGGGTAATCACTTCTGCATCGCAGCACAAGACGATCTTCCTGTACACAGTCAAGGAAATTCCCAGAGGCTGGAAGAGAGCACTGTAGAGTTCCTGGAATTCTCTGTCAAAGGCAACACTCCGAACTTGGTAGGTAACGTAAATGAACTGGACGAAGCATATAGTGAACAGCGCAAAATTCCAGGAGAATATATCAGCAGCACAGACATCCAGCCAAGCCCAAACAGAAGAGCAGAGAAAGCCCAGTCCAAGCAAGCTGAAGACGTAGAGGAGCCCAAAGAATCCACTTCCACCCATGAAGCCCACAACAAAGAGAATACTGGCTAGGTGGTAGATAGATCCCTCTGCCTCTTGCTTCCAGGTGGTACACGTAGGATGTGCATATATCAAACTTTCCCAAAAACTTGCATTTTCTCCCATGGCTGGAATAATTTTTTGATTCAGCTGAATCTTGGAAATTTTTATTTATGAGATGCAGCTAGTGAGGTCCTTTTGTTTTCCATTCTTGCAAACTCTGCTCAATGATCACATAACTTCATGGTCTCTTTTGGTAGTGAAGTCACACTTAGGATTTCCAGAAACTAGCCAGCTAACATTCTCAGTGCTGTTTCTCATCAGTTCATGCATTATTTTGACTTTGGTCATGTCATCTGTAGCTTCTTCTGATCTGGACAAGTGAACAAAAGATGAAATACTTATAAAATTATCAATTAAATTTTATCAAAGTTTTATTGCCTAAAACCACAGACTGCATTACAATCTTCCAATTACCCTTGCACCTCTGTGATTCCAGGATCAAACTTCAATATTCATTCAAATGAAGATCATGTATTCCATATCTGTGGTCCCTGTAGCAACCACTGAACTGTCACTGAATCCATGTATGCTGCATTCGCAACATCCTGTGACAAGCCTTTGCACAGCCCCACTGCTGAGAAGGTAGTTGGATTTGTTGGTCCAGACCCTGCTCCCTGAGAGCCTTTTTTAATCTCCTACCCAGCTCTTTAAGAAGAAGAGACAGTGAACTCTTCCTCCTTGTTCGCCTCCTCCATTTCACTCTGGATTTTGGTCAAATCATTCTCATTAATGGGTTGAGCAAAGATGCTCTCTGTTCCCGGAGACAACAAACTCCATCCCCAAACACCACAAGGGAAACCCAAGTGTCCCAGGGGATGGTCCTTTCTACTCCAAGGATAACAGGCAAAAACCTGTCATATATAAGGAAGACTACAAAGCTTAAAGGCATCTTGATACAGATTATGCTATTAGAACATGAAATAAGTAGTCCTGCAAAATACTACTCAAGGGACATTTACGAAGCAATTTTATAACATTCAAAGTTCTATATCATAAAATTTCACACCATGGACCTCATAATTTTATTGTTCAACACTCTCAAATATGAAACATGCTATTTGTTTTCATATGGTGATGTATTTCTAAGAGTTTTAAAAGGAGAACACAGAGACAGCATGCATAAAGCAACCCCAAAATAAATTTTTTAAAAAAATCAAAACCAGCTTTCCATACCTGTCTTTTAAAATAAAAATACATACTTCAATGTGAGATTACACACGGTAAGAACTGCAAAATCAGAATATATTAGTGGTGTAATCCAGACTGAAACCTCCAAAGCCTTACTGTCTGGTTCTTTTCCTGGTAGAACAGCAAGGAAACTAAGAACTATCTTGCTATCAAAATTATCAGATTCTCTAGAATATCATAGTAGTTTGTTTTTTTTCCCCCTCACAAGAGCCACAGAAGTCAATACTTTAAAAGCACTGCTGTTGCAGTGAAAGATCCAGCATCATTCATCAGGGCTTTCAGTTGTGCTTCTTTTACAATGACAGGTCTAAGAAATTAATAAAGAAAATTTATATAATATTTCCTAGCCATCACAGCATTACTTCTTTAAAGTTTATTCAAACCCCAACATTAATTCTGTGATTGAATAACACTAGTGCTAAATAAAGACATAAAATCCTAAACAACTGAGCAGCAGAGCTCAGAAGAACAAGTTAGGAGGACACTCTCCCTCTCTGGGAGTGGTGATAGGAAAAGTCACTGGCCCATAAAAATACCACAGCTAAAGAGCACAGAACCTCTCCAAATTACAATGTTCAATATCCTCCTACAGTGTAAAAACCAGCATTACAAGAATAAGGTAGTTTGCAACTATAACCTTTTCAGTTTGTTTCTTTATCCAAATACTCTCCTCTGGTACAGGATTTCCTGCAGATGTAGGATTTATCCCTTGGAGACTGGGAAACTGCATCAGCTATGAGGAAGTTACTTAGGTGTGGTAAGATCATGAGGAAATTTAGGTGGTGCTTCTGTGATCAAGGGGTAAGATTTCTGAATCAAAAGAAAATAAAACTGGAACATACAGTTCCCAGACCTTGTATTCTGAATCCACTCAGCATTTCCAATACACGGTCAAAAATCAGTAGCAGAAGTATTTTGTTTGACTGATTGTTTGTTTAAAACAGAATCACTGATAACAGTGATTTTGGATTATTTTTAATACTTGTACTCTCCTGCCAACATTTTGCTCTAAGCAGTTTTACTGAGGACCCTAATTTCTAAAAGAAAATAATAAAAATCTGTGTTTTGAAGGGAACCATGACTGAGGAGTTACACTGGAAACTGTATGCATGCCACAAACAAAACCATAGTGGATCAGTAATTAACTTTACATGACCAACATCTTGTCATCATGTAAGGTCACACATTGCAATAATTTCACATGACATTATAGTAATTTCACAAAATGTATGTTCAATTTTTAATTCACTTATTGCATTCTCAGTCTGCCCACACTATAGCTCACAGTGTTTCTGTAAAGCATCTATTCATGACAAGATGGGCCAAGATAATATGGAAAGAACAGTGTGTCACTAGGACACAGATATACGGTCATCATACACAAAACCAAAGCCCTGAGGAAACTGTCCTGCATTTTTAAGTGTTCATTTTCAGAATGGGACCTGTCTTCCAAAACCACTGTGTGGAAAATTCCCATTTATTCCTCTATTTCTACACAATGAGAACTTCTACTGTGCTGCGGCATCCCCCAGACTGGAGAGGACCTTTCTCCTTCTGGGCAAGAGGAAAGGCAAAGGAGGGAGGTCAGTGCTAGCCCAAAGCACAGCCTTACCAACACAACACTCTCCTGAGCTACACAAGGTGTGCAGGCAAAGCCAAACTGTCTGGAAATACTGACAAAACCTACTCCTAAATGGGCCTGATTTCTCAGGGCTGTGGTGAAGAGTAGGCATGCTTGCTGCCAGTGAACTGCAGGCAGAAAGAGAAGATGCAGCTCTTCTCAGTCAAAAAATTATGCTAATATTTGGGAGCTAAAAATTGTTGGTAATTGTAAACAGAGCAGAGACAATAATCGGTATGGGCCTAAGAATAGTAAAATTTCCCATTTTGAAGGGTATTTAGTGCTAGATAAGGCCTTTCACATTTTTCTGTATAGTTCCTACAAGTCCAAAATTTAAACTCTTGAGGGCTTCAGAACAGTCATTCTAATTAAGCCATTCATCTACTGCAAGTGAGGTTGGGGGAGAGAAAAATCCCCCAAACCAAAAAACCAAGCAGCTGTGATACCAACCGAGTCATCCTTCACAGTAGCACAACATTACCATTTGTAAGCACCTGGAGGGGACACCATCCTCTCACTGAGGTGCTTTGGTCTTCTGCTTTGTTTGATGACCTGCTTCGATTGCGCTGGCTGCGGCGAACAGTTATTGCTACAGGTTCATCTGACGGTGATGATCCAGCAAGCAGGAAACGGCATTTAAAGCAGCTGTCTTGGCTTATAAAGCTGAAGAACTGCGTCTTCCCAAGCAAACATTGAGTACTTTCTACTCCATCCCTGCCTATGGAGAAGGAGCACCATGCACAGCACGCTCCCTGCCATGGGACTGCCATAATCAGAATGGCACACATTGACATCTGTAGGCTGCCAAAAGCCGAGTTTCATGCAAGATGAGTCCTCCCAGCTCAGGAAGGAGATGTGCCCTGCCAGCACAGGCTGAATTACTGACATGCTTCAGAGTGTCTTGCCCCACCACACATCCCACCTTCTCCAGCAGGAGCAGACGAAGGGATGCGAAAAATCAGCCCAGGCTAGAGCTGTGAGCAATATACAGCGGCATGGACTTCTTTAAAATATACAACAGTGCTGAAAGGACTAAGCTGTTATCAGAAAGTGTTAAAATCACTGAGTTTGCTGGAGTTTCAAAGCAGAAAATGGAGTATTTCACTTACACTCTACCAAATAAATATCTGCTGGCAACATAAAATTTCATATAAGCAGTACACTAAAGCAGTCAAAACAGAATGAATTTGTGTTGTATAAATGCACATTACAACCTTCCCCTCCTCAAATGGGTGTTTCCCCCACACATTGCAGTATTCACATAAAGAATTACCCATTATGTACATTTTTAATTTGCTTGAGAACTGTGTACTTCACCCCATTTTTGTCACTGATGACTCAAATTCAACTCTGAGAAGCTCTGAGTGTTAGTTACTGTGTCTGGATCACAATAATTCCTGCAAAAAAGAAACCCTAAGAGCCCTGAGGCCACCAGCAGTTCTTTCTTTGGTCTTTTTAATTAAGTCAAAAGTAAAGCTATTCAGAGTTTGAATAGTCCATTCTTTAGTTGCCTTATCCCAAGTACTCCGAAAGAAAGCCCTCAGCACTTTCACACTGTACATGTTGACAGGCTATAGAGCTGCATGTGCTAATCGTGTAACCAGCCTGGGTGAATTGTTTGCTACAGGTTTGGAAGCAAAAGGAAAGGTTTTCCTTTACAGCATATACACTTTTTCGCACAAAATGAGATTATGCTGGATTTAGCAGGATTTGTCTCACTGGTTTTAGCCACTACACTGTGTATGTTTACACATGATCTAGGGGTCATAGCCTGGCTCAACAGTCCAGCAACTCCACCAGGAGCAAGGCAGTCCCTCCAGCCAGGGGGGGTCCTCCTGGCCTTGACACCCTCCCCCCCTCATTCCGGAGGGGTGAGTTCCAAGCACCCCCTCTAGGCTCACAAATTACATCTGGTCTAGCAATCATTTAGATTACAGAAAGCAACTGCTCCTTAATTTCATCAAGTAGTTTCACATGCAATGTAGGTGCATACATCAATTAAGATACCCCTTCCTTCCATTGTCCCTACATCTCTGGAATCCCCTCTGTGGCCCCTCCTGACACCTACCGCTCCCAATCCTTTCCCCAAGCTACTTTCCTTCCACAGTGGGGCGAGATACCCACAGGGACCAATAGAACCAAACTCCTTATTGAATGCAGTGTCTAACTCAGCACAGAGGAGAGCTGTGCACCTACAGAGAGCTGTGGCTGCGTGCCTATAGGCAGCTATGGGCAGGTAAACAAGCTGTTTTCAGTGACATACTGTCCCTGGACCCACTTCTGGCTGAAAATGCATGCAGCCACTAGGACAGTAACTAACAACACAAGCTATAGTACCTTAAACTTCTTGAGACTATATCCTAGAGAAAGCTGTAATTATAATACTGGAAAACACAAGGTTTCCCCAACAAAATGCAGCCTGAACAAAGGTGGAAGGAAGATGAGGAAGAAAAGAACTACCCAATCTAAAAGGCAACGCTGTCAAGATAATCAGTCACTATAAAACTACATCTATTCAGATTTCAAAGACACACAAGGATACATAGCAAAGGTAATTAATTAGTAGGATGGCTTTAAAGATTTCCTTTGCTGGGAATTAAAGAAGTTAAGATGCTGTCTGGACCCTAAAATAAATCTGGATATACATATAAAAATATATTTATATATGAATACACAGAATTATATATTTATATATTTGTATAAATAAATTTTAAAATTATTTACTATGATACTATTTTTTATGCTACATGAAATCACATTAGATGATCTCAACAATGTCTCCTGGACTTTTGTTTAAGGAGAAGGGGAAAGGGGAGGACTGGGGGCGGACCCGGGGTGAGCGGCCAATCAGACACTGCTGAAGAGTCTGAGTTACATTTGGCTTTGCCCGCGCTTAGAACAAAAGAGCTCAGAGCACATGTCTTTGGGAGGGGGGAGGGGAAGCTCAGAACAGGCAGCAACAGATCTCAACAATGTCTCCTGGACTTTTGTTTAAGTCACTTGATATAAAGAAGTTGTATATACCTAGAAAGTTTTGGAGCTGGTCTTCCCAGAGAAATCCAGAAGCCTATCTCAGATACCAACTAAGAGCTACTTTAGGCAACAGAAAACACTGAAGACAGGTACATCTCTGAAATTACTCCTCCAATAGACATTATAGATGAAAGCTTCATCTGTGTGGAGCCAGCATCCCTTCCTGAGAATGGTTTTCAAAGAAAGGGATGTGAATGCTTTGCCATGGAGCCTGTCTGCAACCCGAGCAACCAAGCCTCAGGATCCCAGTCCCTGGGTGAGCATCATCGCAGAATGAAGAGGGACTGCAGTGCAGTTCTGTGTCCCTTCTGCACAACATCACAGCTTCAATGAGAAGGGCAGCAAGTGACCCACCCACACGAGTCAAAATGAATCACTGGGAGCACGGTCATGGGAGGAGAGAAGATAGATTAGCACTCCCTCGGGTTGAGGCAGGCATCTCGTGTCCATTCATGTCTCATCACTGTCTCACCCACTGGATCAGTGCTCTGAGCAGAGGCTGTCACACAGAAAGTAAAGTGTCTCAGAAGTCTCTGCCTAGTCCTTCCAGTACCCCTGGTCTTTAATTCCCAAACTGGACCCACGACACTGAGATCATCCATTTGATGTGATACCTTCCCAGACAGCAATCCTTCTGGTAATGCTCGGAGCTGCAAAACAGGCAGCTGGGGCATGTCCAGCCATCAGTGGTGCTTCACTGCCTTCAGGGCAGCTCTGAGAAACAAGAACCAGCCAAGCAGGACTGTCCAGGGCCAAAGCCCTGCTCTGGTCAGGCAGAATTTAGGCTGCCATGCTTAAGGTTGTTCAACCAAGCAGCCCCTTCAGTCAGCTGCTGCCCAGTCTTGTAGACAGCCCAATGCCACCTCTACACTGAGGTCAATGGTCCACATGACCCACCAAATGGCACGAGACCAGTGACTGGTTGTCCTCCTTGCCAAGCTGGGCCTGTCTCCCATCTTCCTGGTGCAGCAGATGCAGAGCTGCTGTCTCCAAAGCACAGCTCTTGAACGGGAGACGTTTCATGGGACTTTCCCCTCATTGAGCTTGTTTGGGTGCAGCTGGGAAAGCCTGATTCTGCCTACAATTTGCTTAAATTCCCACTAATCTTTTTAAGAAGTGGAAAAAAGCTGGATGGGGGAGGCCTTGAGAGAAAAAGAAACCCCACAGTAATACAGAAAGAACAGTACAAGGTTCATTAGGAGCACTGCATACAGTGAAGCTGGTGTTATTTAGTCTTTAAAGACCAGCTAACTATACACAATTTACAGTACTTCAACAATTCCCATTTATCATTGTAAAATACACAATGCAACCCTCTGTGGTTGCAAAGCCAATGTTGAAGACGCTGTCTATTTTATCATCTAGACAGTGTCTGAAAAGAAATAAAACTTACAGATTTCTTTCAATTTGAATTGGAATTAATGAACCATAAGTACACGTGGTATTCCTGCCAAACTGAGAAGTATAATCCCCTTTCTCCTTTTTTTAAGGTATTTTGCTCCTAAGAAACATGAATATGGAATGGCAGTCAGACATTTTTTAAACTAACAATAGATTGCCAGCTCTTGGATAAATTTGAGCAAGGCTCTCATATATAGAACAACATTAGCCAAAAAACAATTTAGGGTGTATGTTTTATTGGGTTTGAGAATAAAACTTGAAAGGAAGTACAATTTCAAGCTTCTTTCCAGTTCAACTTTTAAATTAATAGTGGAGAAAGCAGCCACAATGCACATTTCACAAGTGCTTAAAAAGTGGTTTAATAAACTACAGCTGAACTCTGCAGAATTCTGCTTAAGTGAGTTTGTATGGTGCAGTAAAGCCTTTCAATGGGAATGCACTACCATGAAACCAATGACCTGACACGAACTTAATTTCCCAAAAAAAGAGGCTTGGTTCACAACACCATACCTGCATGTACAACTGGCTTACAGAATTGCACCATGAGCCATGTGTCCAAACACATAAACGCAGATTGCCTATCATTATCTGGAGACACTGATCAGAGCTCTTCTTTGCAAAGTAGGGGAACACACTAAAATGATAAAATAACTTCTCCTCTCTGAAGAACCCACACACTTAGTAAGAAGATCACATGTAGCTTCAGCTAACAACCCTTTTCTTGAATCCTTAATAAACTGTCTGCTCTCAACTTTCATCATAAAAGCTTTACCTGACACAAACTTTGCCTTCACAGTTATCTGTGAAGGCAAAGTTTGTGTCAGGGACCACCACTGACCACAGTTACCACTTTCTTCTGTTTCAGTATCTAAGCTCCTCATTAGAGGACTTGCAGTGTACTTACTATTTTGCAGGCAAGGCATTTCTTTAAAACTTGACATTTTAAGCTACTTTATTATTTGGCACCACACAGAACTTTGTGGAAAGCCTGAACAGGACCAGTTCTGCAGAAGTGGAAACCATTTCTTGTTTTGCTGCGGTCAGTGAAGACATTTTAACTTGTACATATACAATCACATTCCCATTAAGCAACAAAGTAGCAAGAAGCCCTAGTTCTGGAACCCAGGTTTCATCAGGGACATCTCTGTAACACGATCAGGTGGTCTGTGATTCAATATTACAGGATATCTGCTATATAAAATGTTTGCCCATAAAGTGATTGACAGTCTAAATGCACACAGAGTTTTCCAGAACAGATGAAGAAAATGTGGTAAAATATTACAGTTTGGAAGAAGGTGTTTGGCAAAAAAGATTATAGTTTGGGGAAGAGCAGTGCTTTGTGTCGCTCGTTCTACCTTCGGAAAGGAGCAACTGCAAATGCAATTTCAGGGTTCATCTGCTCTTACCATTAATTGATGGAAAGAGAGAAGAATCAAATAACGCCAGCCTACGAAGCAAACCCCCAGCCGGAGGAAGAAATCCCCGGATCCCGAGGTGGTTTTGTGACAGTAGAGATATTCCCGAGCCAGCTCTTCTGTCAGTGAGCAGCAGCAGCTGCACCCGGGCAGAACCAGAAGCCCCGCTGTCCTAAGGGACAAATCCTAACCCGAGACACGCAACGAAGAGTCCCACTTCAAACAGCGCCCTGGCGAGGGGAAGCGCTGGGCAGCGTGTCACGCTCCTCTCTAAAGGGGACACAGCAGAGCTCTCCAACTTCCAGGCAGGGCTGACTCGCGAGCTCCGGTTACCCCCGCCGGGCACGCAGGGAGGGAGGGCTTCCCTCCCGGGGCAGTGACCTGTCACCCCCGCTCAGGACGCCGCCGAGTCCTCAGGGCGGGCAGCCCTCCCCGGACTGCCGCTGCCCCTGCCCCAGTGCGGGTGTCCCCGAG